>NW_028245327.1:0-42964 GCF_964263255.1 Lissotriton vulgaris
ATTGCAGAAAGCGTTGTCAAAAACATCAAAACAACAGAGGAATCCGAGCCTGCAAATCTACAAAGGTGATGATGCCATTCTTGACAGCCTGTGGCACTTTTATAGTTCATTTGACAAATTGTTTTTGTGCAACACTGTATGGATTTAGTTTAGTTCAATCCTATCAATAAACCACAAGGTAGTGCCTTTGCATCATTTAGGTAAAACATTTTTAATGTATTACCTTGTTCAAACAAGTACCTCATTTGCAGGGCTTCTTACCAATATGTAACATTTGTACAACACATTGAGTAGTATTTATTGGTGGAAATCAAACATCAGTATCTGCTAAATAAAATTTAGATTCTTTTCAAATGTGAAACCACGTTTCTCAGCATTTCATAATGTTTCACAAACAGATATACATTCTGACACTCCAAAACGGGCAAGCTTGTCTTGAATTTAGAGCCTGGCACTACACAATATATGCAGGTTTTCAAATTGCTATTGTCCATATAGACTTGTAATTTAGTATTTTAGAAAACTATAACCATTTAGAACAATTGTTGATTGTGACACACTTTTTAATTAATTACTGATATAAGCCACTAGGATTATAGGGTACCAGGAAAACTATAAATTTCTTAATTTCACCCTCAATCTGGAGCCAGTGGTCAATGGTTTCAAGAATGGTAGTCTGTATTTAACACTGGGTGTATCAAAGGTTATATTAGAGTGTGAGGAGGTGCATCGTATTATCACATGAATGACATCATCAGTGATGTGATCAGTGATGTCATTTGATATGTCATCAGTGATGTCACTGACCATGTCATAAATGATGTAATATGTGACATCATCAGCAGTGGATTGCGGGTGCGCGAATTATAGTGAGTACAACTAACTATAATGGGGGAATTTCAATGGTTTTGTATGAGTAAAATGTCCATGTGACCAAGGCCTCGGAGCAGGCCGACACGTTATGCTGGTGGCGATGCACTTAAATTAAATAAAGAAACTTTTCTTCACCTGAAGACCTGGGTCAGCTATAGTTTGTATGGATTGGTGGTTCCCCGGACATTGGGGTTTGCTGATTTGTGCTGGGCGAGTGCAGTTTGATATATATATCTATATATATATCAACAAACCGATCCAGTGCCTCTCTCCCGCACCGGAATGACGGAATGACGGAATGACGGAATGACGATGCAGCAGTTTCCAACTATGTAGTAAGAATTTTTTTTATTTTTCCTATTTGCTTCGAGCCATGATGTGTTTCTGCAGGATCCCATGCCTTGATCACATAAGGAGTAAGTATGGGCGAATTTTGCGAATCTCGCGTTCGCGAATTTTGCGGATTTGCGAACTCGCAATCCGCAAAATCCGCGCATTCTCACGAATTTGCGGAATTTTTTTTTGTGTTCGCAAGGATTTCTGCCAGTTCGCGAGGGTTTTGTACCAGTTCGCAATTGCGAACTTACATTTCGGCTTGCAACGGTCGCGATTATGTTGTTTCTACGTCTGGCTCATCATCACAGGTTCCCAGCACCCTCTGTTTCACCACTGCCACCCTCTGTTACATCAATGCCACCCTCTGGTTCATCATCACTGTAGATTATGGGGGGGGAAAGGAAGCACACCATCCCTGCTTCAACTGACATGAATTAATTTGGGGTTAGTTTATTAATGTGTCACTGTTTTAAAATTCCAGTCTGGCACCTGCTTCCTTATCTGTAATTTGCTTTCTGTTGCAGTGCATTTTTTTTCCAGGACCTTTGTGGCCTACTTGTAGCTATTCTAGGAGCCTGCTGTGAGGGTCAGAGCAGGGTCATACAATTGTTGCAACTAGCAACTGAACTCTGGAGGGGCCCCAGTCAGGAAGCACTACAGGGAATTGTTACTAGTGATGAGTTTGAACTCTTGCACCTGCCGAGTGCTTTCAGTTTTGCAAAACTCGTTTTACTGCAATTTCGCGGGATTTGCGGGGCGCGAACACTCGTGAGACCGGATTCGGAAGCCGCAAATTCGTGCGAATATGCAATTTGTTTTTTTGCGGCGTGTTAGTTCGCAAGGTTTTGTGCGTTTTTGCGAGCCGCTCGTAGCGCAAGGAGCGAAGTTACCCTCGCGGTCGTTCAAGGGCGCGGCCATCTTGTTTGCCTGATGTATTTCCATTTCCGGGCGCGAAGTGTAATCTCGCAAAGTGTGCGGCTTGCCAGTACAGTTTCGCGAGTGTTCGCAAGGAAAATCTCGCGCGAACTTACCTGCGCGGTCGTGAACGGGCGCGGCCATCTTCTTTCTCATTCATTGCTATGGTTCTGGGCATGGTCTTTGTATCCTCTCTAAATCTCTGCCATCCTTTGCTTGTTTGAAGTTTTTTTGATCTATTTTACTTATTATCTATCCCTCTATTTTTCTAGCCCTATATTTTTGTGTTTTCTGCTACTTTTAGTTAATTTTAAACTACTTTTTTAAACTCTTTTCTTTTCTTCTCTTCCCTATTCTATTTTCTTTATTCCTTTCCGCCCAGACCATGGTGAAGGGAGCCGGGAAGCATCCCGAGAAGGGGAAGGGTCCCGCACCCCGTGTCCGGCTCCCGTGCGGGCGTTTGAGGGGGGAGGAGGTCGTACCCAGGGAGATCTTTAGCCCGGAGGAGGTGGGCCAACTCTTTTTTTATGTTCAGCGCCGCCTCCCCAGGACCATCATGGGAGGCGGCAAGATCAGTGCTGGGTACGGGATCCGAGAGCGCCGGAAGCGGTGGGAGAAGGTGTGCCAGGCCATTTACCACCACTCTCGGGTCTGGCGCACCTACAACCAGGCCACCCACCGCTGGACGGATGTCCTGACCCGTGAGCGAGATCTGCTCGACCTCCTTGGCCTTGAGATCCCCGGGCTTGGTGAGTAGTAGTAGCTATTTCTTTACTACTATGTTTTCTCCTGCTGTGTTATTATATTGCAAATTTTTGTTTTTTACCAAGAGCAATAATGCTGCTCATTACATTGTAGGTAAATTATATTTCAAAATCTTCTGTGCATTTCAGGTACACTGCTCTCCTTCTTCTCAGTAGTGTTGCTACTATGCTTATTTGTTTTAGATTTTGTGTTCATTTCATTGGCCTGTGAAATTATGTATGAGTGTAGTTTAAAGAACTGCGTAATGCTACACACTAAGGTTCAGATTTTTAATTACCGGCGCATCCCTGCAAAGTAGCAGGGATGCGCCAGTAATTGTGCGTCACGCCACCATCACCCATGGTGCGCCGTATTTACAATGCGGCCCACCATGGGCCCAAAACGTCACCAAAGCGTTACGCATCTGTGCCGTAAAGGCGGCGCATTGCTGGAGTTGCGTCGCAACGATGGTGCAGCTCCATCAATGCTCTGGGGTGCCCTATCTCCCCAATGCTGTGTCAAGCCGTACGTCTGCTTCAAGCAGGCGCAGGGTTTGAGTCACGCATCATTGTCCTCAAAGTGACTGATTGAAATCTTGTAGATTTCCCTCAGCCACTTTTAGGATGCGTTCCTGCGCAGGAACGCCCTCCCTTGCGCCGGAACGCCCCCTATTGGCGCAGGGCTTTACAACGTGATGCATCTCCCATATGCGTCACGTTGTTAATATACGCCGCACCATTGCGCCTCTTTTGTGCTGCTGCTGCATCACAAAAGACACGCAACAATGGAGAAAAAGAGCCGCAAGGGGCTTCTAAATCAGCCCCTACAGACTCAAGTCCAGTCCTTCCTTTGTACACATGGCGATAAGAAGAAATAGTGGTGGTGGATTGATAGTTTGAGTATTTTAATGACTGGTTAATGTAGTAGGAAACTTTAGTGTTGTCGCTGATCTTCAATCACGATGGACTTTGGCTGTCACTTCGCGTGCTGCGGACTGCTGCCTGCCAATCCTAGGCAAACCTTTTTAGTACTTTGTTTAGTGAGTTACATAAGGTAATTTCCAATTCGATGGTCCGCAAATCAAGCAATACTAAAGTAATAACGTAGTCGACCACATGAGATTGGTCAATAATATATCCCGTGGAGTAGTTGTCTATTTGCTATTTCGCAAAAATATTTTGTTAGTTCTTTTGAAATGTTTGATTTGGTTGACAAATATCATCCATATTTTCTGTTTTTCTTTCTTTCATGTTGTACATCAGCTTCCCCCAGGGGCAAGAGGAGGACACAGGAGGAGGAGGAGGAGGGTGCTGTTGACGATGCAGGCCAGGACCGGGCAGGCGAGGGCTCCTTTGCTGGCCCCAGTAAGTTTTAATTTTAATATAGAGTACTTATTTTTTCCTAGCGTTCCTCATTCGATTTTTTCTAAATCGTCTTTGATCTTCTTGTAGACAGGATCTAAATTCTTATCCTGCCTCGACTATGACTCCGTGTGCTATTACTAGATTATTCTTATTAGTCTGTCTGTGTAGCTAACTAAGATTGCACATTTGGCATTTCCATTGGACTCCCATTCTAGTCAGCAATAGCTCTATGCACTGAGTGCAGTCCTCCGGGATTGTCCATAATGTAATTTCAAGTATTCTAAATGTTTATGCTTTGACAATTGCCAACAATAAAAAGGTGAATGACCACCAAGAAAGAATAAGATACTACTTTACTTTTGGTTTGGATAGGAGGACAATCCATTCTACTACTGTTGCAGGGACAAATCTGCACAAACAGAACTATGGAAACTAAATAATGCATTGCTTAGCTTATCAATTATAATAGGTGCTGTTAGACTTTCCACATACCTCAGTGATAACAGACTTTGTAGTTGAACCCCCAATCTCCTTACTGACTAGATAGTGTGGCAGAGTCATTTAGCTCCCAAAGTCACCGATGGCAGAGGCACGGACTTATGATTGCAAAAATTCCAAAGCCTTTAGCTCATCCACTCTAGTCTGGAGGACCAAAAACCACAGAGTCTATTTAAGTTTAAAAGCTTTATTAAAAGTAAACACATTTATTGAAATCAAGTCTGTCATAAAAGTAAACGTTTAACTGGAAATGGAAAAGTGCTTAGTGCTGACAATTAATTGGACACATTTCTTGTGGTCGAGCCGAGCTCTCACCTGGTTTGAACTTGATCCTGCTCGTGTTCTTAGAAGTCAAGCTTCTGTCTGTTAGGAGAAAAAGTGGTGCGTGTTAAAAATAAAAAGCAATCATTCATCAGTTGTGCCAAAAAGTGCAGCAAGACAACAGCCTTCCCTGGAAAAAGGGAAATTTTTAATTTAGAGTAGACAGTCACAAATTATTAAATTGTATACTGTTTTTTCACATTTCTTTCTTCCTCCTAGACCAAATATTATATAGTAGTGAGTGGTGTATTCTAACATTATTAAATGTACTTTGTAGGTGGAACATCTGGAGGCAGGGCCAGTGTCGAGGTGGTGGTGGCATTGGACGAGGACAACTCTGGGGAGGAGGCGGTGGAAGTGCCGGACAAATCTGTGGGGGATGACACGGTGGTGGCGGGCAGAGGTAAGCTATACATTCCTTACTCATTTGAGATTGAAGACTGCAGAGTGTGCTTTCTGCACGGGTATATTATAAATAAACCAGCTAGTAGCCTCCTCTAAATGTACTTCGACTTAGATGTGAAGTTTTTGGCGAGAAGAATCCCAATCAGATCTGAGGTGAACTTGATGGAAGGGATGAACGAAAAGCGAAAGAAGGGTGTAAGTAAGTATGGAAGGACGAGAAATGTAATGATGACTGGCAAAGAAGAATTATATGTGTTTGCTTGGTCCCCGAGGTGGCTGGGAAGGAAAGAATATGGTATGGTGCATGGCTGGGTGAATGATGAAGCAAGGATGGGTGGAAGGAGAACAGCCTGGGTGGGTGAAACAGAAACTGTATGTGTGCATATACTTTGAATGGATCGATGCCTGGATCATTCATGGTACTATCTGACTCTTAGATAGCATATGTGTATCTAGAGAGAGTAGACGGTCACTGGATGAACTAAGTGTTACTTTGAAGAGCATGTAACACCGCACCCGCACGTCCGTTCCAGTGTAGGAAAGGCAAGGAAAAGAAGTTGTAATTTTGTCCAAATACTACCATGAATAGTAACAGTAGTTTGTATTGCAACTGCAAGCACAGCATATATCCGGTTATTACGGTGGACACTCCCTACCTCTCTTAATAACTTTACTTTAGTAGTAGTATGTCATTCATGTGTGGGGGTATCACTGTTCACTCAATAATAAGCAAAGCACCTAAAGTCATCCCATATGTCATCAAATACATCCCATGTGAAGTGATAGATAATCAGATTATTTAGCTTCTTTATTTTCCTTTTCTAATACTCATTTGCACTGTAGGGTGAAAGCTAAATTAATTAAGCAGTAGCCCTTTTAACAGAGTATTCTCAGTACCACCCGTAATAGAAAAGTAAGAGCTTCACCACCTGCATGTACTGGACCGGTACAGTAACGCAAGTCTGTCTCACTCACCATGGTGTGCGTCTGTTTTTCTCGGGTGCAAGTTCACTGCGCTGGCATTATGCTGACTTGCATAAGATAACGTACCAATTTTCCTAATCAAGAGGGAAGAAGAAGAATAAGACTGGTGTACTGTCATAGTCGACTGTAATGGAAGTCCATAGTGCTTGTAGAATTTGTTCCTTAAACTCCCACTAATGTTAGAGCAAGGATGAAGAAGTCAGAGGTTACATAGATACTGTCCTCAATAGTTATGTACTGTGCTTTCAATTTGCTACTTGTACTGTGACAACTTTCTGCTCAATCATTTTGTGTTAATCTTAAGGAGCATTGGTTACAGACTATGTCTTTATTTCTTCATGTAGTTGCTCCTTCCAAATCCAAGACACCATCAAGGAGGAAGGAGCTGGCTCAAATGGCCCGGCAACGGAGGCTGGATGCCACTGTCGCTGAATATCGGCGGCTGGTGGCCCTGGAGGAGGAGGAAACGCAGTCTGGTACAACAACAACCTCTGGTACAGTCTGGTACAGCAACATCCTCCTCCGTGCGGGCTGCCAGCCAGCGCAGTGCCCCAGCGGTACGGAGCCGGGCTACCAAAGCCAAACGCCACCGCCGAGCAGCAAAGACAGCTGCTGCCCCCCACAGGATTTGCAAGGCACACCGGCGCCGCTTATCCCTCAGACTGTCCTACCTGGAGCAGGAGGTCCTGAACTATAAGAACTTGGTGGAGGGCCTCCGCTTTGAACTTGCCACCCTCCGCAAGGAGCATGATGCCCTGGCTGCTAAAGCCAACAGCACCCTGCCATAGTGTCCCTTGCCCCTTTTTTAGAGACTTTTGGGGGGTGGGAATTGGGAGTTGGGTTTTTTGGGGACTTTTGAAGGACAATCGTTGGGGTTAGGGAGGGTCTTGCGGGAGATTATTTTGTTAGGGCTATAAAAATATACTTTTTGAAACTTTATCTGACCATACCTGTTTTTTACTGCTTTTGAGTCTGGTGGGTGGGGGTTTAACAGTAAGTTTGTTTTCCTGAATAGTCCTAGGACTTTAGTAGTACTACCGTCAATCTCTCGTCTCTCCTAATACTCCATTATACTACCTCCAACCAAACGCCTATCTTACCTGTAATTTCTGTTTGCAAGTAGGGCTAGGCCCAGGGCTGGCTCCACGGGAAACAGCGAATAAGGTTGGCAATCCTGGGCGGATACAATTTCCTCATAGCGGTGGTACTAGTGGTGTGACACAGTGGCAGTTGCATGCCTATGAAAAAAAAGAAAATGAAATCTGGTTTATCCTCCTGAGCAATACAACGGTATAATAGAGAATATAGCAGGTGACAGTACACTAGAACAGTGCCACATTGTAGCCTAACAAATGGTAAAGTATAACTACTAATTCGGTTGAAGTTCTTTGACATTAGCCATGGGTCTTTGTCAAGCAGAGTAAGAATATATCCTCGGATTTCTTCACCAACCTGTTGGTATCACCTTATTTTCCCCAGCAAGTGTGTGGATTTATTGCTGTAATTTAGTCACACATCAATCAAAACCACACAGCCCAGGGGAAGAGGGTTAGGGTTTGAAAAATGGATGGGTACGGGGGTTTTTGGGAAAGGTTTTGAGAGACAAGAAAAAATAGCACAGCATGGACAAACAATTGTGAACATAAACAAATCTTTGGGTACAAAACTATCCATCAATCTTTGAAAGTGCATGCACTACTGCATGCATGTCAGTGAAAAGTAAGTAGTACTTTCAACAACTGTGGAAGAAAGAATGCGACAGTACAGGTAGTGTGTGGAAATATTGATAACTATATTCAAGATAAGGTCTCTGTTGCCAGATACCTGAGAGCCTTGCTGGTCACTATAAATCCATTCACAACACTCAATGGGGTTGGTCTGGAAGGTATAGTAGATAGAAAAGGAGAAATTGCTCTTTTTCTAGGTGTCCCCTCACTCACCAGGGTTGCCGCTTGGTGACATGCTTCATCATTGGGGCCATCCCAGTTCTCTACGGGCTGGGGCGTGCTGCGACTTGCGAATTACGTAGGACCACTTACAAATGACTATGTGTGGTGCAGAAGTGATAGTGGAGTGGACTAAGTGATGTGTTAAAGGATCAATTTAGCAGCAGAGAGAGATCCAAGAAATGCAGTCACAGTCATAGAATGAAACAATGGATACTGTATCTGTATGTTGTTGTAGTTGTCCTGTTGAAATTGGTAAGTAAGTTGCATGCAGAAAAAAAATCCTCTTATTAGCGGCACTCCTCCATTGCAGCTGACGCTTCGTCCATCGATGTTGGTCACCAGAAGACACCCTGTAAAAAAAGTACAGCATGGACAAACAATTGAACATAAACAAATCTTTGGGTACAAACCTATCCATCAATCTTTGAAAGTGCATGCACTACTGCATGCATGTCAGTGAAAAGGAAGTAGTACTTTCGACAACTGTTTAAGAAAGAATGCGACAGTACAGGGCGTGTGTGGAATTATTGATAACTATATTCAACATAAGGTCTCTGTTGCCAGATACCTGAGAGCCTTGCTGGTCACTATAAATCCATTCACAACACTCAATGGGGTTGGTCTGGAAGGTATAGTAGATAGAAACGGAGAAATTGCTCTTTTTCTAGGTGTCCCCTCACTCACCAGGGTTGCCCCTTGGTGACATGCTTTTTCATTGGGGCCATCCCAGTCCTCTACGGGCTGGGGCGTGCTGCGACTTGCTAATTACGTAGGAGCACTTACAAATGACTATGTGTGGTGCAGATGTGATAGTGGAGTGGACTAAGTGATGTGTTAAGGGATCAATTTAGAAGCAGAGAGAGATCCAAGAAATGCAGTCACAGTCATAGAAAAACACAATGGATACTGTATCTGTATGTTGTTGTAGTTGTCCTGTTGAATTTGGTAAGTAAGTTGCATGCAGAAAAAAATTCCTCTTATTAGCGGCACTCCTCCATTCCATCTGACGCTTCGTCCATCAATGTTGGTGACCAGAAGACACCCTGTCCACTGCCTGCTTGGCGGATGCTGAATTGCGGCTCGCTAATGTTAAGCCTGACTCCATCCTTTTTTCCCCATTGCACAGACTGAAACCCGGCCTGTAATTATTCAACGAAAAACAGGAAGTGATATAATATTACAACACCACTGATAAATACATATAATGTATGTAGGCTGTGGAGTGCAAAAAGTCACACTTTGATTTTCCTAATAGACAGTACAATATTTTAGAAAGTGCGTACTCTGTCTGAGTCACCTTTTGAAGGATAACTAAGTATGGGCAAATTAATGTAGCGGATCTTTCCCCTCAAGCTAGGTGTACTGTAAACTGTGTTTTAGAACACAATTAGATCTTCCCAGCAGTGCTCCCACCCAGACCCTTACTAAAGCCAGTCGCAAAAATGTAGAAGACCCCCAATCAAATCTCAAAAAACGAGGCCTAGCAGAAAACTGGTGACAAAACGTACTTTGAAAGTAAAAGTAGGCCCAAATACCCCTTTACCCACCGTGGATTGCATTCAAACCACTTGCAAGCAACCAAGCAAAAGTATCTATAGCCAGCACCGCTCCAAGACTCGAAAACCCCCCCACCCAAACACATGCAATAGAAATACTGCTAACCCTAACGAACCCTAAGTTAAGAATAGTGGCAAAGGCTTTCTTTAACTATGCCAAATTCCCCCTTTCCCACCATGGATTTTCTTCAAATGACTTGCAACCAAAATTACACATTCTCACGAGTGCTGTAAGACCCCAGAACTCAGTTGCAAAAATCTAGAACACCCCGAAACACATGCAATCCTGCTGCTAGGGCTAACCCTAACGAACCCTAAGTTACAAAAAGTGCCAAAAGGCTTTTCCGCGTGGATTTTGTCCCAACCACTTCTATCCGGTATTAGACCTTCCCAGGAATGCCCCAAGACCCGCCAACCCACCCGCCAAAAAGCATAACACCCCCAAACAGGCCAAAAGCAAAATCTCATACTTACAATATTTCTCGGCCTTCGGTCCAAACGCGCTGTGTAGCTAGGCCATAAGTCCGGTTTACCACCACGGATTTCCTGAAAAGCAAATGCAATCAAGATTAGAGTGTCCCAGCAGTGCTCCCAGACACCGAAACTTACCCACAAACAGCCGGAACCCCCTCAAATAGCACCTCAAAGGCAAGCAAGTCAGCAAAAACACCAAAAGATTTCCGCCTCGGATTTGGTTCAAACCACTTTTATCCGGTATTAGAGCTTCCCAGCAATGGCCCCAGAGTCGTCAACTGACCTGCAAAGAGGTAGAACAACACCCCCACAAGTGCTGAGTCTTTCTTCATTGGGCGTAAACCAGCCCTCTGCTTTGATGGAAATAGGAGTCTGGAGGAGGAGGATAGAGGAGCATGTTCTTCTGAACTTGTGAACCTGAGGAATGCAGACTGCGGCACCTTCAAATCAATTAGCAAACAAGTGAAGACAGTTCTGCTGATGGGCTTGTTTTTGTGATTATCTGATTAAAGTTTGAATTATATTAACTGTGAACAACAAAGAAAGACAGACACACAGGAATAAAAGTGAATTTGGACGAAAAAGAAAGTTATTGATTCGTTGTCTCATTTTCAGGGCTCGGTATCACGGTCCATGAATGAGAATAAGGCTTCGTCATCATACTCTGCGAATTCAGGCAGGGTGAGCTCAGTGTCACCTGACAGAGAAGAAATTCCCTCATCTATGTTGCTGTCCACCTGGTCTTCATCCGGCGCGCTTTCTTGTACTCTGAAATCTGGTGGTATGAGGTGCTGATTCATCTTGATCATTGTTAACCTCTCCACATTTTTGGGCGAGAGGCGGCTCCGTTTGGAAGTTACAATGCCACCAGCAGCACTGAAAACACATTCAGAAGACACGCTTGCGAGTGGGCAAGACAAGTAGTTTAAAGCCAGGTTGGTGAGCTGTGGCCACAATTCTTTTTTCCCATGCCAATACGCCAATGGGTCAGCATTGACATAGACCTCTGTTGAGTCATTCAGATAGTCCTTCACCATCGACTCAAGGTTCTCCTCCAAGGTTCCTCCACTTTGCTTAGCTGTTGCTGTGACCTTTTGAGAGCCAAACCCAAGCCGAGCTAGCCAATCCTCTTCAGCCTCCAATGTTACTGTTGTGTCTGGTGGTGCAGATGTTCCGGTTGCCGGTCTCTTTAACGGCTGAGAGGTCACTTGTGCCGCAGCCACAGGTGCAGAAGTGGATTGTTGTGACTGGGGATGGCCTGCTGATGCTGATGTACTGCCTTTTCCTTCAATTTGCTGCCGTTCTCTTTCAAACCTCTTGGCAGAGGAGGCTATCCACTGTTTGTACTTTGTAACATCTTCATCAGCAAAAGGAAAGAATGCTTGGCCTGCCAGCGCCTATTTGTAGCGTGGATCCAGAATAGTAGCACAAATGTAATGCTGGTTTGAGTGCATCGTTTTAAGACGTTCATCACCTTGTAGGTGCTCTAATAATTTCTCAGCCAGAACAAAAGGGACTTGGTTTTCTTCATCTTTTTCAAACACAGAACACACCTCCTTCAGTTGGTGCTCCAGCATGTACAACAATGGGATAGCTTTTCCCAAATTACAGTCCTCCTTGCTGACTGCACGCGTGAAGAACTCAAAAGGACGAAGCATGCGTGTCAGGCTTTTAACTATGTTCCATTGCGCCGCACCCATCCTCAGGTCCTCCTTCTGAGCTGTACCCTGTGTTAAGAAATAGTGATCGAGTACCGTATACTGCTCATACAGACACTCAAGCATGTAGAAGGTTGAGTTCCAACGTGTTACCACCTCCTGGATGAGTGCTTTCACTGGCATTTGACGTTCATATAGCAGGCTCCTCAGATGCTTCCGGGCCTTAAAAGAATGGCTGAAATGGTTGCACATTTTTCGGCAGGTGTCCACTACTCTGTACGCTGCACTGTCTTTATCACCCAAGAATTTTTTGACAACCAGGTTTATACAGTGCCCCAAACACGGCACCCTGAAATAGTCACCCAGCTGCATGGCCTTAACTATATTGGCGCCATTGTCCGTGGAAACATAACCAACCTGGCGTTTTTTTATGGGGACAGCTAGTCAAGGACCTTTGTGTTAAAGACATCCAAAATGTTTTGTGCTGTGTGACGTTTCTCCAAACCAAACATGGCTAGTGTTGCATGTTTCCGAGCAGCTTTAAAAACAATGTCCTGGTCAACACCTGCGTTTAGCTTTGCTTTAGCCCCTGAAAAAGAGACCCAGTGTGCAGTGATGCATATGTAATCAGCGCCTGCGCCACTGGTCCACATGTCTGTTGTCAGATGTATAGCGTGAACAGCACTCTTCTGCAAAGCTACCTCAATCACCTCCAGAACATCTTCATGTAGTGATGGAACCGCAACTCGGGCAAAATAGAACCGGCTAGGAACCTTCCATTTAGGGCAGAGCGCTGCCACTAATTCTAGAAAACCAACCCCTTCTACAAAAGAAAAAGGGAGAAGGTCCAGAGCTAGCATTTTAGCCAGCTTAGTGTTATACAGACGCTTCAGTGGGTGGTTGCGTTCATATTGCGCTTCTGTAAACAACATCTTTTTAATGTTGCCCTGGACCAAGGATTTACGGGATGATGACGATGATATCTTCGACCCAGTTACGCTCGCTGATGAACTTTTTCGCATTGGTGTCTCACTCTCTCCCACACTCTTAGTGTGGCTCACATGGGGTGTGCTGCTGACAGGGGTACTGGGTGTAAGTGAAGTGTTTGAATCGTCTTCTTCCTCCTCGTCATCATCAGATGAAAAATCAACATTTTCATTACGTGCAATTTGGGCTTCCTTGATCGCCTCTAGGTGCGCAAACCATTGGACAGTGTGCGTTCTCCTAAGATGACCTCTCTGGCCTCCGGTACCATAGTTGGTACCAAACTTACCACGACTAACTCGAAGCTTACAAATGCTACAAATGGCTACGTTTTCCTTTTTTGAGCAAACACTAAAGAAGTCCCAAACTGGAGACTTGAAATGTCTTTGGGGGCCGGAGGAGGCGGCGATACTGGTGGTGGTGGTCCTGCTGCTAATGCCAGATGAAGTGGAGGATGTGGATTGCCGAACTTCAGTACGTTTTGCACTTTCACCACCACTAATTGAGTTCGAGGTGGATGGAGGTCCCTTCTTGCGAGGAAGAAATATGGAATCGGTAGGTGTTGGTGTACTAGTTAACTCCAAATCTAATGATTGTTGTGTTTCCATTTCCATTGCCTCCTCGTCGACATCATCATCACGCTCAGCAGCTTCTTGGGATAGGGTCAAAATGTCTCTTTGCTGCATGCCCGCTGGGGCTGCAGTGACCTTTATGATGACTGGCTCGTCGTCATCGTGAGAGGCTTCATCAGCAGCAGTATCCATCACTTCTTGTTGAGCCTCATCACACTCCATAGCTATGAGTTTTTCGACGACCTTCCTTTTACACTTAGGTATCTTTGTCAGATCATGGTGTGCCTCACTCTCAGACTGCCATGATGATGGTTCCCAATCTTCATCCAGAATGGGATCATCAGAAGGAGGTGGGCTTGAAGAAGATGTAGACACCCCCCTTGATCTTTTCCTTGCTAGGGATGTGGAAGACAATGAATGATCATCAGGAGGAGTGGCTTCCTCAAATGATACCTCAGTTTGATTGTCAATTTCCTGATGTGCCCCTACTTCGGGAGGAACAGCTATTGTGGGCACTTGTGACCCTCCATGCACCTCTGCTTGCGCATCTCCTAGTGCTGCCTCTCCTTCCACATGTACTTGGGCTTGTACTTGCACATGGTGTTGTTGTTGCGGCTGTGGTTGTTCACCACTTGTCAGATGAGTTACAACAACCTGTGTTGATTCAGGGACATTGCTGCTACTTTCTAGCGATGAGCCAACATCACTGGTCGATGGTGATTGAAGAAGTACACTGACTGCCTCTGAAGCACTCAAGGGCTTTGACTTAAGTTGGCGTGGTGGTGGAGGCACTGAACCCAATGGAGCGGGGGTGCTGCTCCCTGCTTGGTCCCCAGCAGATCCTGCTGCTGCTGCAGGCGTACTTTTTTTTTTTTCTCCCAAAAAACGCGGCTGCCGGCACACCAGCCTCCTTGGTAACTTGCTTCTTCTGCTCCTTACTAGCAACTTTCTTGCTAGAGGAGCTACGGAGACCTTTTTTGGGGGCCATCTTCTTCAGAGCAGGTCAGACAGCAGGCCGCAGTTGCACGAATTGTAGAGTTGTCTGAGGCCAGACGTGACGTCGCGTGATGTTATGCTGCACACACACACACCGCTGCAGGACTTCTTCCTGGCACTGGTGGTTCTCTTGAGTCTTGTGCACCTAAAAGCAATGGAAGACAGAGGAACATCAGTTCAGTTATACACCCCCAAAAAATCGAAAATAAACAGAAAAATCAGCACAATCCCATGCCCTCCATGATGCTTAAATTCAAGACACCCCACAGAAAGACTAGGCACATGCAACACTCACTAGTCACTACCCCTGGTGAAAAGGCCACAACAACAGGCCAAAAAAACGAAAATCACAGAAAAATCAGCACAATCCCAAGCCATCCAGCCCCTCCATGATATTTAATTTCAAGACAACCCACAGAAAGACTAGGCACATGCACCACTCACTACCCCCTGGTGAAAAGGCCACAACAGGCCAAAAAAACGAAAATCGCAGAAAAATCAGCACAATCCCATGCCATCCAGCCGCTCCATGATGTTTAAATCCAAGACAACCCACAGAAAGACTAGGCACATGCACCACTCACTACCCCTGGGCATAATGGATGAAAGCTAGGCAAAATGGGTTCAGGCCTGAGAACACTGCCTGCATTCAAAATGGCCCCCTCCCTCACAGGTTTGAGAAGTGAGACTAGAGATTCTCTAGCATCATCCCTTTACGGGCACACATTTTGTTGTCTTTCCTCGAAAAAGACTTCCACTCCGTTAATTCAATTGTTTGCAAATTGTTTATTTCATTAACACTTTGACTTGTTGATTTCGAGCATAGTTTGTTATCCTTTTACATTTTTCAAACATTTTTATCCTTCAGGCAATGTCATCACAATGTATCCAATGCATTTCGGGCATTTAGGTCATGTCCTTCATCAGGGAATTGACACTGCAAAACGTAATAGGGTACCGTTACTGTAGTGTAAAACAATTTATGACATAAATAATATCATTGCAACGTGCCATCATGCAGATTAAACATTGCGATGTGAGCAAAACTGTAAACAAACATGCAAACAGGGTTCTGGAAATATTCTGCCAGACAGTGTAATGGTGGTGTACACACAAGGTGATCTAGGAAATGAGAATGCGGCGTCACTTACATGCCTTTCTGTGTGTTGTTGTTACGATCTGTAAAAAAACGGTAGGACTCGGTTAAAATATGGATATTGAGAGCTGGGGGGTAGCGCTCAAGGAATATAGGCCTGTCCTTAGTTGTGAACTAACCTGGAAAGGAAGTCGAACGTGCTCGGGTCCGTTACTCGTCTTCCATAGCAGGCCAAAAAAACGAAAATCACAGAAAAATCAGCACAATCCCGTGCCATCTAGCCCCTCCATGATGTTTAAATTCAAGACAACCCACAGAAAGACTAGGCCCATGCACCACTCACTACCCCTGGGCATAATGGATGAAAGCTAGGCAAAATGGGTGCAGGCCTGAGAACACTGCCTGCTTTCAAAATGGCCCCCTCCATCACAGCACATGGCCAGGGCCTGTAGCAGCACTCAAAATGGCCCCCAACCACATGGCCTGTCCACAACAGGCCAAAAAAACGAAAATCACAGAAAAATCAGCACAATCCCAAGCCATCCAGCCCCTCCATGATGTTTAAATTCAAGACAACCCACCGAAAGACTAGGCCCATGCACCACTCACTACCCTGGGTGAAAAGGCCACAACAGGCCAAAAAAACGAAAATCACAGAAAAATCAGCACAATCCCAAGCCATCCAGCCCCTCCATGATGTTTAAATTCAAAACACCCCACAGAAAGACTCAGTGCACCCACCACTGAGTACCCCTGGGCAAAAGGCCCCAAAACAGCCCAAAAATCGAAAATTCCAAAATTGTAGTTGCAGCAACTGTAATGCCCCAAACAAACTTACTTGTGAAATTTCTAATCCAAAAGTGATCCAAAGAAAGTCAAAAAGGCCTCAAATCCAAATATCCAGCAGCATCCACAAAAAGTAATCCTTCCAGCTCCAGATCCAAATGAAAAGTGACCAGGAGATGGACAAAGCACTGGGAGGAGCCTGCTGGACAGGAACAGGAAGTTGAAGACTGTGGGGCACTTCCTTCCTCCCACCCCCCCTCCCCAAAATGGACTCCTCGCAAAAAAAGTGCAGGCAAATGTCAACCTGAGGAGTTATTCAGATAAAAATCATCATTTCCAGAAGGTTTATGCTGCTTGCTGGTGGATTTCTTGTGCAGAATTGCAAATTTTATATTTTCGCGAGTGCGAGATTGTTGCTGCTCGCCGCATCTCCAAGCTCGCAATTGCGAAGTACCGCGATACGTGATCACGGCGTACTCGCATTGACAAACTCTCCCTGTAAAAGTTGGCAAGCCGCGATTACGTAATCGCGCTTGCCAAATTCCCGTGGGATCCCGCAGCAAGATCCAAAATGGCGCAGCACTCGCAAAATATCAAGAAAAATAACTCGGCAAACGATGAATGACGGGAAGTAAACGCCGCGCGCCGCAAAAATTGTATCACCAAGAAAAAAAAAATCCGCTGCGTGCGAATTTGCCGATTTTGCGGGAATTCCGCAAATCTCGCGGATTGCGAATGTACCGAAAATCCGCAAAATCCGCGAGCGTACCGGATTTTCCGCCCATGCTTAATAAGGAGTTTATTTTCACAACAGCTTTTAAAGTAAAGACATGTCACAACACATGACCTTGTAGACATAGACAAAATACTCTGTTTGTTTGTACCATTTTCAACACTCACAAAGGTGTAAATAAGTTTTGTTTTAATTGTATAAACATTGCTTTCCAAAGTTGTATTATTTTTATAATTATGTCATTTTGTACTTTGTGATTTGCTATTTTAAATTTTTTCCGCGAGTGTGTATATTTTTCTCTTTCTCTTTTTCTGAAGTAAACTTTATTGAATCACTTTCTGTCACAAGCACGAGCCCGTGAGTGTCTTTAGTTTATCAATGCAATTTAGCGAGTATTTCATAACTGTTTGATCTCAGCAATTAACTGTCATCCTGACACTTTGGTATAGTTTGTGTCTGGATTTTCAGTTTACTGACGTATTGTTATTTAGCATCATCTCAATAAAGAGATGGAAATGCCTATACAAATGGAAGTGCCCTCATAGTCTACACCATATTGTTTGGTGGTATTTCTCACTGAATAATAAGTGCAAGTGCTTTCCTATACTTGTGTAATTTAAGCAATATAGCAGCAGAAATTGTTGTGCAAAGTTGCCAGTTTATAACCAAAGCAGATACATTTATAGCAGCATTATTTTGTGCAAATTTCGCAATAGCAGAAGATAGGTCTCCTGTAGCAACATTGTAACTACTAATGGCTTGTAGAATATGTTTTGTATCTATCAGTGTCATCCTACAGGTATGTAATTAGGTTATGGGTCACCTTTTGTGCATTTGCAATATTACAATAAATGGTGGTAGGTGCAACAGCTTTCCTATGAATGTGCAAACAATGCAATAGTAACCCCTAAACATAGTGCAAAAATACAATAGCAGCTAAGATACTGAAGGACTGGGTTCTTCTAAGACCCAGCGGTGCCAGGGATAACACCTGAAACCTTCGTGGGTAACCTGTTCCGGCGTACAAATGACAGAGACACGGGACACTTCCTTCGGCGTCAAAGATTCGAGGTTTATTACTGCAGGGAACACAGAAGTCACGAGAAGTACATAGCATGTAAGTTCACGGAGTCTGGTTCGAATTGTATCTGTGGATCGCTCTTTTTATGCAGTTTTCCGTCATAGGATAACATGACAGACAAAAGATTACAACCTGGTTCCCACAGTAAATGTCATAGGGGTCGCTTTCATGTATTCAGGGCCCGGAACATAATTACAGTAGCATTTGGCAGTTCCCAACTGTAAAAGTACATCTTCCCACCATTAGTACATTCCGTCCGGCTGTAAACAAATCAAGGAAGAGACAGAAACAGGTGCAGAAGAAGGCGAGGATAGCGAACAGATCGAAGAGAGTGTAAAAAAGGGGTGGTATCAGGAAACACGATTGCAGGGATCAAAGGAGACGTGCCTAATGAATGCACAACTGAGACAATAGACCGGCACGGCAAGATGAGCCTCGAGCGGGGCCACCTGCCCTACAGTGTCATTCCCCTCATCATAAAGGCACCCTCAAAGGAACACGTGTCTTCCGCAAGAGTTTGGGAATCCCCGGGTCACGAAGCGGACAGCGTCCGTTCGCTGGCTACTTGAGGGCAAGAAACAAAATGGATGCCGTATCTAAAATGGAACCCGTGGGTTCAGATGAAGAAACCCACGAAACAAACGAACGGTTTAGGCTAGCACAGCGAAAACGCGTACACCCACTAAACTCGTCATTTCGGGTTCATAGATACCAGACTCGACCAT
This sequence comes from Lissotriton vulgaris, assembly GCF_964263255.1. NCBI lineage: Eukaryota > Metazoa > Chordata > Amphibia > Caudata > Salamandridae > Lissotriton > Lissotriton vulgaris. The sequence goes on from NW_028245327.1 coordinate 19,051, forward strand.
ATTCGGGCGAGTCGAAAACACCACTTACAATTGTCACGGAACCTCAGACGCTCCTTTTGCCCTCATGTAGGCAAGCACTAGTCGGAATCAGAATCGATTTCGATATTCATCAGACCATCCAGATGCTGCTGCAACATTATTCTATCCATCAGCGTTTCCTTGGTAACAGGCGGCCGCCTTATACACGTCGTAGCACAGAGGCCACATAAGGCAGGACCACACTGCACACAAAGACAACACGTGAACAGGAATGCTGCAACAACCCCAATGATCATCAGAATCTTCCAACCCCAAGTCGACATCAGGCCCCAAAACCACCCTAGTAGCGTCCAATCCCCTACGTCCACGTGTATGGACTCGGAGATCTTATGCAACTTCGAGATGGCTTGATAGACAGTTGGAGCGTTGTCAGGAATGAAAATACAACAGCTTGAATGGATCACCTTACATACTCCACCTCTATCTGCTAAGACGACGTCTAAAACCATACGATTTTGTAACGTCATAAGCCTGTCCTCCTGAAGCTCTGCTGTGATGTTGCCAAGGGCACTCGCAGTGATATTAGGTTGATTCCACCACTCGAGTCAACTGTCTCAGGTTCCTACTATTGATCATAGGTCCCCAAAACGGCAAGAAACCCTTAAAGAAGTCTCCTGCTTCTTGATCAGCAGTGTCCTCTTTGCTAATCACGCCTCTCACAACTCTGGTCTTGTGATAATCTGAGGCAACCGTAAAAGTCGGTGGCAACAAATTTGCAATATAACAGGTGCCCGAGAAGTCAAGGGGCAACCATGTATATGCACGGTCGTAACAGACAAAGTACGTACCCTTGGCAGTCAGGAGAACAGGGGAAGAGAGCATTGGTAAAACATACGTGTCAGTGCAAGCACTCTCCCCAAGGTGAGCTCTCGGGCTTCGGCCACGGCCTTTCAAACAGAAATTACCGAGGTGGGGTACAATCCAGATTGGAGATGAACTTTTGAGCTGTCTATCACCCACTAGCACACTATACTCAGCCTCACTCAGATCCCTATAGGCTCGCACCTCTTCCTCTGGAATAAGCGATGGATCAAAGATATCCCTATCTAAATCGGCGATCGCTATTGCCAAAGACTTATGGTACGGGCCGGGACCAAAGTGTGGTGAACGTGGCTCTCGATTGGGGTAGGAATCTAGTGCGCTACGAAACATTGTTTGGAATGCTCGAGCTGAACCCTGGGAACTGTAAGGAAGGACCAAGTACGGAATTCTCTTATCGGTGGTATGTGGCATTAACCCACACACCCAACAGTTGGTAGTGTTCATCACCAACTGATGCTGATGAAGGAGCTGAACGAAGGAATTATTCATAAATTCCGCACGTCTAACCTGCTCGTGTTGGGGTAGGATGTGGAAGGAGTGAGGAGAAACAGTGGAGATAGGTTTAGGTTCAGAAGAAGGGGTAGGTGAGGCAGAAGGCAACAATGACTGTATCATGTAATACACCCCACCCACCAATAACGAAGAAACAGTTAGGAACAGAAGGAACACCTTAAACATGAAGCATTTAGTACGTGCAATTCTATGCAGTTCGAATCTTTGAGATTGAGTCTTTTCCAATTCCGACAGCTTCGAGAAAGCCATCCTCTAAAACCGTCCGCAACGTTCTTGACGCACTTCGTTCTGTGTAGCAATAGTCAATCCCCAGGAGTTCCTAGGAATCGACGGTCCCCAACCTAATGTCAGGACCTACTTACCAGAAGGAAGTACCCGCACGGCCCTACGGTTTACCCGGATGTAAGGTACTTTTAATTAAACAATATATACAAAATCTCCTAGCTGTGGAAACAAATACACATATGCAGAAAAGGACTCAGAATTTACGAAAATTACAGTTATTCAAAAAATGTTCAGAGTGAAAAGTGATAATGGGGTAACGTGAATGTCAGGGGAGAAAGCAAAAATATTTTTTATTTGTCTCTAGTGTTGGAACGGAGAAAATATCTGCTTCTCCCAGGACGAGTCTGATCTTCAAACAGTTGGTCAGATGATAAAACAGAATCCTGTCGACCAGACAATTGTTCATATCTTGAGTCCTCCGATGACAAATGTTCAACAGTATCGTCCGGCTGCACTGAGGTATCTCCCACAGGCTGAGCGTCGCTGAATGGAACAAAATTCGACAAAACCTCAGCCTCAGACGAGGCGATGCCCTTCCTTACCCACGAGTCCGCTGGCAAAGGTATAGGTACCTTCTTGGTATGGGTGGCATGCACCCAGTGCTTGCGGCCCTCTAAACGAACAGCAGTTCTCGTGGCAAGGAGCACCTGATAGGGTCCGATGAACCTTGGCTCAAGATTTCGTTTTCGGCCAAAATTCCTCGTAACCACCCAGTCTCCGGGCTGGAGCTGGTGGCCTGGACCCTCCATCTGCGTCGGTAGTGCTTCAAAAACCTGTTGGTGAATTAACCTCAGTTTAGCAGTCAGATCATGAAGATAATCGATCAACATTGGGTACTCAAGATCAGCGAACACACTGGGTCTAGGGACCCCCCAAACATTGGCAGGACGGCCGAACACAATCTCATATGGGCTGAGCCCTACTCGAGAGTGTACAGTCGCCCTAGTTGACAAAAGAGCTAAGGGCAAAGCGTCAGGCCACGAGAGCCCAGTCATAGCCTGAATCTTTGCGAGTTTTAGTTTGAGAGTTCCATTGTACCCCTCAACCAAACCTGCTGACCGGGGATGGTTGGCGCTATGGAATTTTTGTGTAATTCCAAGGCCCTTACACACACTCTTCATCACACTCCCCACAAACTCACTTCCGTTATCAGACCATACAATCCGTGGCATTCCATACCGAGGAAAGTATTCCTTCAGTAGGACTTTTGCGGTGGACAGGGCAGTATTGTCTTTAAGAGGGTAGGCTTCGATCCATCGGGAGAATGCGCAAACCACAACTAAAACGTATTTTAAGTTATTGCATCGCTCCATATGGATGAAGTCCAACTGAATCACCTCAAAGGGACATGAAGGAGGAGCAAAGTGGCCAGGGGGTGTAGAAGTTCCCTTACCAGGATTGTACATCATACATATCATGCAATTCTTAACCAATCTCTCAGCACATTTAGCAATACCATCATTCTTCCATACAGGGGACAACAACTTACAAATTCCTTTCGCGCTAATATGTGACAAGCCTTGTGCCATAGTCACAACAGCCAGCACATACGCATCCGGCAACATCCACCTTTTATTCTCCGACAAATCAATCCAACAGCCATTCGCATCCAGCTTTCCCGTACTCTCTTTCCACTTGGTCTTTTCAGTCTCGGTGGCCTCATTGTGAATCGCTTTCACACTTTCAATAGTGTCTTCACACATACCAGCTTCCACAGGCCACCTTACCGAACTCGTCACATACATTCTAGTCGTAAGGTTCCTTGCAGTCTCCTTAGCAATCTCATCAGCGAACGCATTGCCACGACCAACATCATCCGTCACCTTACGGTGTGCACTACATTTAATGATTGCCACCTGCTTGGGCAATGTAAGTGCATCCAAAAGATCATTCACAAGCTGTCCATGCTGAATCTTCGTACCATGCGATGTCATAAAACCTCTCTCTCTCCACAATCGTCCAAAACTGTGCGCAACACCAAACGCATACTGACTGTCCGTAAACACATTCACCCGTTTCCCTTTCGACAAAACACACGCTCTGGTTAAGGCAATTAGCTCCGCTGCCTGTGCAGAATTCTGATTCAATCTCGCAGTCTCCACAACCGTACTCAACGTCACCACAGCATACGCAATCGTCACATCACCATTCTGCAACTTAAAACACGAACCATCCACATTCAAGGTACCATCGGGGTCTTCCAACTGAGTGTTTTTTAGGTCAACACGACCTTTTGTTTCCTCCTCAGTACGTAAGTAACAGTCGTGTGGTGCTACCTCATCTGATTCCATATTGGTTGGCAACAAAGTCGCCGGGTTTAGGACATTGCAGCGCTTTATTTGAATGTGACTTGCCAAAAGCGTCAGTTCATAACCAGACAACCTTGCGCTCGTCAGATGTTGAGTTTTCGTACGATTCAAGAGAGTGTCAACTGCATGCGGAACCATCACCGTAAGCATATTATCCATGACCAATCCTGCAGATTGTCGAATGGACACCGCAGCTGCCGCTGTCGCTCTTAAACAGCTCGGCAATGCTCTAGCTACTTGGTCCAAGGTCGAGGAAAAATATGCACATGGACGCTGCTTACCACCGAATTGTTGCGTCAAAACACTCAACGCACAACCTTCCCTCTCGTGAACGTATAGTGTAAACGGCTTGCTGTAGTCAGGAGTACCTAACACAGGAGCCGAACACAACGCATCACGCAGTTCAGAAAAACTTTTCTGACATTCTTCCGTCCATGGCAAAGGAGTTGGAACATCCTTGCACGTAAGAGCCACCAATGGTTTCGCTAGCAATGAAAAATTTGGAATCCATTGCCTGCAGTATGACGTGATACCTAAAAAGGCACGCACATCTCTCTGAGTTGTTGGCACAGTCATTCGAGCAATCGTTGCAATTCTCTCTGGGGTCAACCTTCTTCCCTCCTTTGACAATAAGTGACCTAGATAGGTTACTTCTTGACAACAATATTGCAGCTTAGAAGGTGACACCTTGTGATGTAAGTCACAGAGATGCTGCAACAATGACACCGTAGCAAGTTTGCAAATGTCCTGTGTGTCCGCAGCCACCAATAAGTCATCGACGTATTGGATCAAGGCCGCACCGGCCGGCAACACAAAAGCATCAAGTTGGCTCTTCAAGGCTTGGCTGTATATCGATGGACTCTCACAGTAGCCCTGAGGAGCGCGTTTAAACCTAAAGCTGCGGCCACCTAGAGAGAAACCGAAAAGGTCCCTACTCTCCTCAGCAATCGGAATGCTAAAGAAAGCATTCTTCAGATCGATCACTGAGAACCAGGATGCAGATGCTGGAATCAGAGTCAGTAAGGCCGTAATGTCAGGCACCACAGGGAACTGAGGAATCACAATTTTATTCACCTCCCGTAAATCAATGACAAAACGATAAACAGGAGGCTTAGATGGATCAGTGCGTTTCAAAATGGGCAGCACAGGGCTATTACACACGTTTCCCCGAGTCTCCTCGATAACATCTTTTTCGATCAAATCGTAGATGATCGCTAACAACGCTTGTTCACCATCAAGGGAGATACGATATTGGGGAATACGTGGTAATCTCACATTAGATTTCAATTGAACAACATAAGGGGAGATGTCAAGCAGGCCCACGTCATTGGGACCTGTTGCCCACAAAGACGCAGGAAGAGAACTCAATTCCGGTGGGAGCTTTTCGATGGACAAGTACATAGGAGAGATAACTCTCTCACCCAATGTAAGCTTTACTCCCGCAGGAGAACAATACAGAGTCGCATACAGACGTTTCAGCAAATCCAGGCCCAAAAGATTTTCACCACAACCAGTAGTCGAAATCAAAGGAGCTTGCAGCTCACGAGGCCCAATTGTAAGGGGCAAAGGGCGTGAAACCGGATTGCTAACAGGGGCGCCAGAGAATCCAATGGACACATTTGTTAAGCCAGACAAAGGTGCGCCAGGGAGTTTCGAATGCATGATGGAACTTTTCGCTGCACCAGTGTCCAACAGAAAAGGCTCAACTACGCCCGAGATGGCAACTGCGACGTAAGGCCCTCTCTGATCAACCGGAACTGATACTACTCCCTCTCCTTGTCTATGGCTGTCCTAGTAATTACCGTCATCAGTACCCTGATCGACGTAATAATCATCCACGTTGTACTGTGCGGATCTGCCTGATGATGATCCACGCTGATCGAAACAATTATTAGAATCAGAGGAATTAGTAGAACGATCATTTTGATTTTGCGTGACACCACGACCTCTACCTCGTAAAACCTGTTGAGGACCACTACGACCTCCTCTAGATGAATTACCACTATTTCGATCACGCAAAACTGGACAATCGAATTTCAAATGACCCCCGCCTCTACAATAGGCACACTGATTGTACCCAAGCATAGATCTCTGCGAAGAAGAGTCATTCCGCAATTGTGACCTATTCAACTGTGACTGCGATCTTTTTCGCTGCTGCGAATCGTTCTGATTCGAGCGCGGAGGATACGCTTGTTGCAACAATACTTTCGTTTTGAGCTCTTTCGTCTTTTTGTCCGCACGATCATTTTCCTCTTTCTCTCTATTCTCATAATATTGGGCCGTTGCCAATATCTGAGCAGAAGTGGAAACAGCCCACGCACTCTCTGAATTTTTTAATTTGTTGCTTAGGTCCGGCAACAAATTCGACACAAATTTGTCCACAAACAATCTCTGACCTCCCTCAGTGCCCATATCTTGACCACTGTGATCGATGAATGCCTCCTCAAATCTCGTAAAGAAATCGGAGACACTCTCATCCTTCTTTTGCTTGCAAGCTGACAACTTGTCCCAGTTAACTTTCATAGCTGGCATAAGCGTTTTCATAAGGGTAATTATTCTCTGGGGAAGATCGGTAATGAGCTGCTCAGGCGTAGCCCCACCAACTTGTCGGGCATCCGCCGCCACAAGAGCAGGCCAATCACCGCCTAACTCAGCTACATGATTTTCCTGACGAATCTTCACCCATACCGGCTGCGGTACGACATTGCCGAACAACATATCAATGTCGGCCAGATTCATTATCGTAGCATCCACTAGCTGAGATAATTCTTTATAGTACCCTGCAGGATTTTTGTGAGGGTCGGGCAAAGTCTGCTTAACCTGCAAAACTTCCGATCGCTTCCACGGGAGATGTATCCACACTCTCTGGAAATGTGGCAAAATAGCAGGATTAGCCTGTGCATCACCAGGCATCCACACTGGTGGAACTTCGCGCATGGGATACTGACCAGGCGTTGCTATCCATTCCTCAGTTTCATCTTTAAACAATGCTCGAGGCATTATAGCAGGATGAAAAGATAATAACTGCTCGACAGCACGTCGAACATTGCTACCTACCATTATTCCGCTCGCAAACTGAAGCTGAAGGTCAGTTAGAGCAGCCAATAAATCATCAGCCGCATCGACTGATATCTCATCGCGTACGAGATTGCACATTTCTTCGAACACGAATCTCTGTGTTGGCTCATTGAATTGAGAGAAAGTCTCAACAACTATACGTGGAGGATTCTTAAGGGGATACCTAATCCAATTTTCGCCATATTATATAGTGTGTCACGTTCCCTACCACCAGGAAGCTGACTTCGTCTTTGGGGAGCATCAGAACCAGCGGACCCAAGAATCGGTCCAAGAGAAGTGAAGAAGTTAGCAGCGACAGTAGGAACACGACGTCGAACAGACGGGGTAGAAGAGTAAAGCAAAGGGGTAACAATAGAAGGGCCAGAAACAGAAGGAACAACAGGAGTAACCACAAGAGTGGAAGTAGTGGGAACAGAAGTATGAGAAGGTATAGACGGAGGAGCAGTAGGAACAGGAGCAGGTAGAGTAACAGGAGCAGGTTGAGGAACAGGAGGAACCACAGGAGCTGTGGTATCCTGTGCATACGGAGGTGGCGACTTCAGGAGATAGGACAACAAAGGGTCCTCTACTGCTTCCTCTCCCTTCTTATCCGTACCCGTCGGTAAAGCGGGGTAACACTTATCCACTGTCATACGCTGCAATCTATCAAAAATTTCCTTTTCCTTCTCCTCTTTGTCTCGCTGAAACTGCTCTGCATTTTTCATTGTAGTAACAATATCTTCTCTCTTATTACGTTTAAGCTGCTTGATTTCTTTCTGCTTGGCTTCTTTACGCCACAACCTAAAGGAATCAAACATGGCCGGCCTTGCTTTTCTTTGGAACAATTTAGCTTCAAGATTATCTAAAATCGGGGCCTCAAACTACCATGAGGTGGCCAACTAAGGACACTGTCATCTTTGGTGTAACGAACCCAACACTCATTGAATGTGATTGGACCCAAACCATGTCGACTATATAATTCATAAGTTGGAGTTCCGACCGGAGGTATCGGACACGAGTCCTCCAACCGGGAATCCGCACCACAACCTCTAAAGCAACTGAACAAAGTACTACGGCCAGGCATCGTGCACACTAACCGAGTTTCACAAACGTCAAGGGTTATAGGATTACAATGTCCCTGCAAAAGTGCAAAAACCCTCGGTTTTTGGCGACTGCAGACGTCAAATAGCACAACAAAGAACAAAATACCAAGAACCACAAATGCAATGGAACCATGCAACAACTAAGCACTCACAACAACAAAGGACTCTGGGAGCGACCCACAAATACTTAACTCAAAGATCAATGGTGTCACCAGGAAGGCCCGTCAATCGTCTCGCTATACCAAGGTCTACGCCAGGCGCCAAAACAGGTCTACAGTCAGGGCAGCAGTCCGTCACAGCCGTCAGGAGGCGGGGATCCTCGCGGGAAAAAATCGTCGAGCCACTTGTTTCGACAACAGGATCGATGAAGCGGGGTGCACCTTCCCTCGGAGATTTCACATGAAGTTCCTCACGATCGTCGGGCTTTGGACCGGTACCGCTGATGCAGCCCTACGTTGGGCGCCAACTGAAGGACTGGGTTCTTCTAAGACCCAGCGGTGCCAGGGATAACACCTGAAACCTTCGTGGGTAACCTGTTCCGGCGTACAAATGACAGAGACACGGGATACTTCCTTCGGCGTCAAAGATTCGAGGTTTATTACTGCAGGGAACACAGAAGTCACAGGAAGTACATAGCATGTAAGTTCACGGAGTCTGATTCGAATTGTATCTGTGGATCGCTCTTTTTATGCAGTTTTCCGTCATAGGATAACATGACAGACAAAAGATTACAACCTGGTTCCCACAGTAAATGTCATAGGGGTCGCTTTCATGTATTCAGGGCCCGGAACATAATTACAGTAGCATTTGGCAGTTCCCAACTGTAAAAGTACATCTTCCCACCATTAGTACATTCCGTCCGGCTGTAAACAAAACAAGGAAGAGACAGAAACAGGTGCAGAAGAAGGGGAGGATAGCGAACAGATCGAAGAGAGTGTAAAAAAGGGGTGGTATCAGGAAACACGATTGCAGGGATCAAAGGAGACGTGCCTAATGAATGCACAACTGAGACAATAGACCGGCACGGCAAGATGAGCCTCGAGCGGGGCCACCTGCCCTACAGTGTCATTCCCCTCATCATAAAGACACCCTCAAAGGAACACGTGTCTTCCGCAAGAGTTTGGGAATCCCCGGGTCACGAAGCGGACAGCGTCCGTTCGCTGGCTACTTGAGGGCAAGAAACAAAATGGATGCCGTATCTAAAATGGAACCCGTGGGTTCAGATGAAGAAACCCACAAAACAAACGAACGGTTTAGGCTAGCACAGCGAAAACGCGTACACCCACTAAACTCGTCATTTGCGGTTCATAGATACCAGATTGGACCATATTCGGGCGAGTCGAAAACACCACTTACAATTGTCACGGAACCTCAATACCCTACATAATACATAGCCTTCTGCTTAAAAAATCTTGCATACAGCCAATATACAGTATAATACCAGCCTATACCCAAATGCATAGTTGGAGATACAGTACACAAATATGTGCACATTTTGCAGATAACAGCTCCATATTCTGCCCTAAGGTCAATGCTTGAAACCACATATATATAATTCTATAAATATAAATACACAACAACTTCCATTAAAAAGGCAATTGGTTCAAATATTGTAAAAACCGGCTTCTATGTAAAAAACAGTCATGAATTGATAGAATGTAAATCTGGATCCCCCTCTGCACAAGATTATTTGACATGTGGTGCCAATAACACTCTAAATAAAATACTCTAAAAACTTTTCCTAAACACCAAAATATATACCTCGAACCGAACACATCCCTTCAAATGACATCCTCCTTACAGTATTCTATTTCATTCACAGTCCGTTCTTTCCACTTTTCCACCCTCCATTCCTTATCCAAATCCAAATCCAAAAATCTTTATTTCGGCCTTTTAGGCCATAAAAGAAACATTCAAATACATACAACAGTATTAAAATCATCATTGGAATGTACACAAATACAAATAACGACACTTCTTATCCGTTTAAAATCAAATAGATAAAATACATAAAAAGGAAACAACACAATTCATATCATGAGAGTAAAAATAGACAATATGATAAAAGGCATTTACAACGGAAGCCATAAATTGCAGTGAGACAGTGGCAGAACATTCATTCTATGTTAGTTTATCCTTAATCAGCTTGGACCTCATACGCCACATGGCAAGAAGAAATTTTGAAACTGCAAATACAATATGGGGGGAAGAGTCAGATTTCAATATTCTATAGGATGTCAGACAATTCCTTATGGCCATGTTCCTGCATAGGGGCACCAACCAATATTTCCTTGGGGATTTATAGGTGGGGCAGAAAAACAGAACATGGATTTCGTCCTCATCGCACAGATTGCAGCCAGGGCATAGTTTATCCCCCCCATTGGTCCATTTACTAGTAAAGGATTTGATTGGCAGGGAGCCAAACCGCCACTGTATAAACAGCTTCCTTGCCATGGTCGGATATATAAAATCCAGAAAAGTTTGAAACTTGTATGAATTTTTGGATTGAGTAAAACAGTGAGTTAGGGTGCCGGTGCTAAGTGCAGTCATGAGAGATGTAAGATTTTGTTCCTTGTGTACTTCCACTAGTCTTTTCCGGGGTACCTTGCTACAACCTATTTCTGGAGTCACCCAAAGCTCGCTAAAACCAAGCCTGAACAATTCTTTTTTTACAAAGGCTAGCCAGGGGATCTTGTCATTGTGGTTTAGGTTCATGACATTTACAAGATCTTGCCTGTAGTGACTGAGCTCCTTTGTTGACCACAGTCTATGCCAGAATCTAATGGGTTTGGATTTGAGATCCTCTCTGATGGAAGGTAAACCCAGATCCAGACGTAAGGGAAGCAGGAGAGTTGCAGTTGGGAGGGCCAGGAGACGCCTCATAAAGTTATTTTCAGCACTGACCAACTCAGTTGCCGCTTGGTGCCCCCATAGCTCGCTTCCATAAAGTGCGGCAGGTTTCACTTGCACTTTATACATCTCAACTGCAGGAGCTATAGGTTTATATGTTGAGGTGTTGGTAACCTTTAGAATAGCCCCAGACAGTTGAGAAAGCCTTAAACGCGAGCTTGCAATCTGTGGGCTCCATGAGAGGTTCTCTTGAAGGGTTACACCCAAATACTGAAATGTTTTGACCCTCTCTAGGACCGTGGAATTTAGGGTTGGGTTAGGTCTAGTTGTAGAGGAGGGGTTAAAAATCATGTATTTGGTCTTTCCTGCGTTTATCTCAAGGCCATACTGCCTACAGAAAAGATCGAAGCCATCAAGGATTCTCTGGATTCCCATGGGTGATTTGGAAAGCAGGAGGGTGTCATCAGCAAACATAATCGCTGGTACCCTCCTGCCTGCCAAGACTGGGGCGTCATTATCCTCAACATTAGCTAAGTGTGAGATGACGCTGTTCACATATAAACAGAAAAGAGTAGGGGCAAGGACGCAGCCCTGCCTGACCCCCGGGAAACAGGAAACCTATTTGTCAATGCTCCGCCCCGTCCACAACGTACCTGAGCGAAGTTGCCCTGGTGGAGTCTAATTAGAGCCTGGAGTAGATTAGTGGGCACTCCCATCTCCTTCAGGACCTCCCAGAGCTTTCCTCGCGGTACCAGATCGAACGCTGACTTCAGGTCCACGAACACCATGTACAATCTCCCGCCCTCGATGGTCACCGTTTTCCAGAAGAGGAGAACTAGGCGGAAGATTTGGTCCATGGTGGACGTATTTTTCCTGAAGCCAGCCTGGAGAGGACTTAGGATTTCATTTTCCTCCATCCAGACCAACAGATGGTCCAGTAGGAGTCGCGAGTAGATCTTCTGGGGGACATCTATCAGGCTGATCGGCCTGTAGTTTGATGGGAGCAGAGGACAGCCCTTCTTGAAGATAGGGACTATCTCTGCCCCCAGCCAAGTACAGGGGATCGCCATTCCACGTGCAAGTGAATTGAAAAGGATGTGAAGGTAAGGCGCCCAGATCTCTGGATGGGACCTAAAAAGGTCACCAGGTAATTTATCAAGGCCAGGGGCCTTACCCATCGCTAAGCCATCAATTGCACTGGCCACTTCCCCTAGCGTAAACTCCAAATTATCACCAGGAAGGGAGAGGAGTGTTGCAACAGTGGCATCAGTATTCTTAAGGACATCTGCATAGAGTTTCCCGAAGTGATCTTCCCATATTTGTGCTGCTATATTGGGTTCTACTGCGGCTTTGGGTTCCCCTGAGCCGGTAGTAACCAAGGACCAAAATCTTCTTGAGTCCTTGGCTATTAGAGCTGCTGAAAGGTCCTGCCATCTGTCCCAGTCCCAGTCTGACCTCACACGAGCCATTGTGTCTTTGTACTGCCGCCGCAAAACGGACACCCTGGTCCGGGGTTCACCCTCTTTGACTGCAGTGATAAGGTCAGCTTTGGCCTTTCTGCACTCAGAGTTATACCAAGTAGATGTTCTAGTCTTGTGCTTGGGCTTAGGCACCTCTGGGTAGAGGACCTCCCCCAATGCACCCACTAACTCTTCGTGAATAGAAGGTAGGGTTTCCTGCAAGACCTGGGTACTGGATAGACTAATTAGTTCTTCCAAGGCCTCAAATTTGGGCAGCACCAGATTATACATTTTCCCAATGTTTTCTTCCGATTTGGAGAAATTCTGCCATCTCACCCTACGCCTATTTGAAGTTAATACCAGATTTCCCTGTTCATCTCTTTCCTCTGGGCGAGAGGGTCCTACAGGTTCGGGAAGAAAGGCCAAGAAGAGGAGGAGAGCATTATGGTCACGATCAGTGCGGGGAATTATATAAAAGTCCTCCACCTTTGGCCAAAGGCTGGTATCAACAAAAATGTAGTCCAGTCGTGGCTCATGATTGAGTCTATTGAATGTGCACTTAGAGGGGGTGTCTGAGGGAGTGCGTCCATTACAGGCTCTTAACGCAAAATTAAGAGTTAAAGACATAATTTGGACCGCAAGTGGAGACCAGGATCTAGGATGAGGCGAGTGACACACTGGTATACCCCAGAATCATCTTCTGCAGTAAGGGCCCCTTCCCTCAAGCCCTCTAGGGGCTCGAAGTGGCAGTTAAAATCACCGCCCATTACCACGTCTGTCGGCAACTGGCCCAGAAAGGACACAAGGTCTTCTAGTGTGGTGGACTCTGCCGTTGGTCCTACTGGGCGAGAATAAACATTTATTATTGCTAACTTTGGAGCCCCCTTCCAGTTTAATAGAACACACTGGATGTCTTGAGAAGACGTAGCTATGGATTCCGCCTTGCAGCCAATATGAGATGCTATCCACACCGCCAAACCACCCGAGGGCCTCCCCTTGCCATTCCAGGTGGCATGGATTTCAAATATGGCATAGCCAGTTTTAAGAACCGGCTCCCTCGCCCATGTCTCTTGAAAGAGGCAGATATCACTATTTGTTATTAGGGAGTCCCATTCTTCCGTGTGTATTTTGTTGAAAATACCTGCAACATTCCAAGATAGTACCCTCAGGGCTCTAGAGGGAGTGTGCAGAATTAGTCCCTGCCCCCTGAGGTGTTTCTACCACTACAAACTTTTGGGATAGGAGCCCCTTGTGGGGAGAGTGGACTATAGTTAGATGTGACTGAAAGGCTTGGGATCGTACCATAGGGGTCTGCTGACAGCTGGCGAGGGGAGTTGGCACCGGGAGCGTGAGAATTTTCATTCGGTCCATTTAACGCTCTCTCTTCAGCAGAATAACCAGGAAAGGACCCCAGGCGTCAATCACAAGAGTCCAAGCCAGAGAAAACTTCAAATCTGTTATTAACTTCCAAAGGTGTAAATGGAAGCAAATGGTCCATCCCCCCTGAATGAGAAAATTGGTCCGTACTCCTATAATTAGTGCCATAGCCCCTTTGTGGGACATGTTCCCACCCATGAACATTCTATGGATCATGGAACCTGGGTGTGAGGGGAAGTAATGGTTAGTTTGTTTTGGGCCATTAATCCCTGTCGGGGGCATGGGGGGCCATGGGCATGACAGGGGAGCTACTAGGGCTCTAGGGTAGAAATAGGTGAGATCACACGGCATAATTGATTTGCCTAAGTTCCCCGGCATCCAGCTCAGAATATGCCTAACAGCTTCTGGGTCCCTGAAGTTAATCACAATCAAGTCGCCCTCTATGTCTTTCTCCCGTCCCCCTAACCAGGAGAGTCGGTGCACATGCACTATGTCTCCATTAACATTCACCGGGAGTGGTCTATTTTTAGACAACCAGTACATGGTTTTATTTTTAAGTTGCTCTGGGCCTTCTCGCTTATCAGGGTCTAGAGTGGGCACACCCGTAAGCACCACTACATAAGGTAGTGATTCTGGAGGAAGTTCAACCTGGGGGATCCTGCGTTTAGGTGTGTTGCTAGAGGGTGCCCTCTCTCCCGCCGGGTGGCTTGATCTTGTGGCTGTACTATTTCCACCCTTCGAGTTGGTACGGTTCTTGTAAGTGGCAGCTGTGGAAGGGGTGGCGAAGTTTACAGTGCCTGGGGGAATATGGGACACTGTTTTAGTGGGAGGATTGGGCATGGGGAATGAGGCTGTTGTAGTGATGGTAGAAGTTGTATGGGCCACCTTGGCTAGATTGTTAGATGTTGGATGGAGCATCTTAGAAGTAGAAGGTTTTGAGCTGTTAAGTGAACTGACTGCAGTCAGAGCTATACTAGGTGTTGTAGGGACCTTCTGATTGGCCGGTCTATTTAGAATAGCCTGTTCCAAGTTCCCTAGCCATTGTTCTATAGCCAATAATCTATCTACAATAGGGGAAGTGAGCGTCCTGAGCATTTGCCCAAGGAACTCTAAGGTAGGGGCAAGCGGGAGAGTCTCCTCCGGAATTGCACATGGAGGGGTAGTAGTTAGTGTAGGGGGTGGTATTTCTTGTGCAGTCACTGTAGAAATAGTAGGTCTAGTACCCACAGCTGGTATAGAAACAGAGGCTGCACCCCCCCCTTTCCCCTTACCAAATTCAGAGTGGCTAATTTTGCCCTTTTGTGTAGTACCCCCCTTCCTCATTCTTTTTTTGGGCGGAGGACCATGGATTATCTGGGCCTCAGTCTTCCTCAATTGATTTTTAGCAGTAGTTTTTGCCATAAGGATAGGAGCTGGCGTGAGTTTCTGGGCTGCATCAGGATTGCAAGGTGGTGGGGGAGCGACAGTAGGTGAACTAGAAGGATCCCCAGAAGAAGGAGGTGTGGAAGTAATATCCCTTAAAAGTTCTGGGATTCCCTGGGATGTAAAGGGGTCCTCAGTAATAGGGGTCACCTCTGTACTGGGTATTAAAATATGCGGGGACGTAACCAGGGGGGTTCTTGCCTTGTAACCCTCGATGGAGCGTCGACGCTCTACCCTTCTCTCTGCTAGGGCTTCTTCCCTTTCAATTTCTGAGATAGATTTCTTGAAATAGTTATCTAGAGTGCCCTTGTTAGGGTTAACCCCCGATGTCCCAGGTGAGGCCGTATCCATAATGGGAAGAGGATACACAGCTGTGAAGTTATACAGGGGTGACTGTACCTAGAATTACCTAACCAGCAAAACTGAAAAAACTATAGTAACACTTAAACAGAGTGTACAAACAGTGGTATTCACAGAGAACCCGGGTCTAGGTAGCAAGCAAAATAAAGGGGGCGGGGCCCAGCCCAGCCTCTCCGGCCACCTAACGGCCACACAACGGCCCGCTCTTTGCCCGGTCTTCGCCCGCGCTTCCGCCCGCGCGCGTCCCGCGTACGCGTGCGGAAGCTGGGCTAAGTAGGAGGAGGAGGGGGCGGGAAGAGGCACCAGGTGCGCGCGATTACCTGGCGCTAGCACCTCTGGGCCTCGCAGTCCCGCTCCCGCTGCCAAACTCAACTCCCTCAGCAGGTGGAAAGATCTGGCCTGGAATGCACCGGCTGACTCGTGCAGGATACCAAGATGAATCCCTTGGGGCAGTTGCAGTGATGAAATGGAGCACACGGGCTCAGGCACAGTTCTGCTTTCAATCGCAGGCGGTGGAAAAACAACGGAGCACACAGGCTCGAGGTACAAGGGTCCCAAATGCAGATAGGCAGCAGCAGGTTAAAGGGCTCCCCACGCTTCCAGCAGCAAGCACGACAGGTAAGTAATGCGTGAGAGTAACCACGAGGGATCCTAATTGTACACATAAATCTTCATCTAAATTTAGGCCATTAGGGGCATTAGAATCAAAAATTAAAATGTACCTAGATTCCAATTGTCTCAATTACCTTTCCCGATTTCCCCCTCTCCTTCTTTTGGGGACCGATTCAATTACAAAATAAGTTAGTTCATCACTCTTTCCAACATGTATTTCATTTATGTGGGTAGCAACCGAATATGCTTGATCTTTCTTATTTATTGCTCTAGGGTGCCTGAGGATCCTAACGTGGGACATGTGTATAGTGCTGCCAATGTATCGGAGTGGACATGTGCACTGCAGCACATATACAACATCGTCACTTCTGCAGTTTAGGAACCGTGGAATCCTCCATGGTTTGTGCATGAAAGGCAAAAGTACTGAGGGTCTTAGGTTTCTGACTTCATCCCGTATTTAGCCGCCATTTTGTGTCTCTTTGCCATTTTGTGTTGCCCTCACTCAAGCAGCACGGCAAACTGAGTGTTTTTGCTTTTCTCAGCTGCTACGTGTTCCATCTGTTAAAGAGTAACCCCCTGCCCTTGTTTACAAAACCGATGTCAGGGTCTGGCCGAGTTCGGTAATCCACGTCTGGGTTGATTGATCCCTGTCTCGACTGACTGTTTGGCTTCTGCTATTCTTTTCTTACATTATCTTATCCGATTGGCCTTCGCTATTCTCTCCTTGTATTCTCTTGTTACACAACTATCCTTTGAGGCACACAAATACGTCCTGCCACTTGCAAATTGGATTTTCGGTACTAGCACTGATTAATTTGTTGGGAGGAGTAGCACACGGGGTTTGAGAGAGGGGTGTATTTGGGACACCTGATAGCTTGTTTTCCAACTTTTCCTATTGGCTTGCTTTGTATGTATTGGGAGTAAATGTCATAAATATGTGTACTATAAAAGATTGTGCGCCACGGAATAAAGTGGCAGTCTCCTTAGAATCTACACTCTGTATGTACTTCTAGGACAACTGTGCTTAGCTGCAGCTAATAAACCTGGTTTTCTACGCCCAACAGAGTGTCTTGTGTCTCTGTTTGACAAGGCAGGTGAACTCGGGGATTTAAGGCATGTCCTGCGCCGCCAGGCCCATAAGGCCCGGGTTTCCAGTACTTTTTTGTTGTTTACACCATGTTTGCTCGCCATGCATTTCGGACATTTTGTAAAACCGGGATTGTCTGTGAGCCAATTTTTTGATTCAATTATCTCAGGGCTACTCTTGACCAAATCTTCTCTCATTGATTTAGCTCTCCTGAAAGATATCAGCGGCCTTCTGGAGACCGTGTCCCCAATTGTAGGATCCCCTTTTACCGGATGCCAATGGCTATTCATGCAGTCTCTCACACTAGCATGATAGGCATTGTACCCGGTAATCATCCTTACATCTTGTGCTTATTTTTCCTTCTCTTTTTTGGTACTCACTAGGATGTCATTCCTGGGTAATTTGTCAACCTTTTTAACGGCTTGATCTAATACTGAATAACTATAACCCTTTCACAGAATCTATCTGTTAGGTTTCGCTGTGCTGCTTGTACAGAGCCTACCTCACTGCAGTTTTGTTTCATGTGCAATTGTTCGGCATAGGGGATGCTGTATTTTAATCTTTGTGGGTGAAAACTATTACAATGTAGAATGGAATTTCCAGCTGTGGGCTTCCTGAAGGTACGTGTGTATTCTATCATTGGTGATAAAAACCTCCAAACCAAGAAAATGTACATCTGACTCACTGATGGAGCTAGTGAATTTAAGGTTAAAGATTATTGACATTTAAAGATTCAATGAAGAGGGAAGCACTTTCTGTTGATCCATTCCAGATAATAAAAAGATTGCCTATGAATCTGACCAAGACTTTTACATTCTCTTCTCCCATTCCTTTGCAAACTGGACTTTGAGCACCTCCTCCTCCCACCAGCCCCTGTGTAAGTTTACATAACTGGGGTTGAAGCAGGTGCCCATCGGGGTTCCCATGAGTTGTCTGTAAGTGTCATTTCCATTGAGAAACAGGTTATTATTCAGAGACAGTTCAGCCATTTTTAGCAGCATTTCAGAGTGTTGGTACATCTGGACTGGTCTGCCGCTCAAATAGTGCTTAAGAGCTTTAAGTCCATCTTTATGGGCGATACTCGTATAAAACGAGGCAACATCAAGGGTAATTAGCAAATTCTGTATCTCCCATTGAACATTTTGCAGTTTTTTCAAAAAGTCTCCCGTATCCTGGATATGTGATAGCAGTTGTTTCACAAAGGCTTGTAGTAAGTGGTCCAAGTATTGTGATGATGTCTCAAATAAACTACCAATAGCAGAGATAATTGGCCTACCAGGAAGGTATGTTTTCTTTTTGTGAATTTTAGGTATTAGCTACAAGATGGGCATTACCAGTTTGTCCACCCGCAGATATTGTTATTCTGCATCTGATGATAAGTCCATGCCTCTCCACATTGATAGCTCCTTATGATATTCATTTTTTATCTCAATCAATCAATCAATCAATCAATCAGGAGTTTGTTGAAGCGCAACTACTCACCCGTAAGGGTCTCAAGGCGCTAGGGGTGGGGGGGGTGCAGGTTCCATTCCATCAAGGAGGGGGTCTGTCGAACAGCCAGGTTTTGAGGTTTCTTGCGAAGATGGGGAGCGATGTTGTCTGTCTGAGGTGGAGCGGAAGGGCGTTCCATGCTATTGCCACGAGGAAGGAGAAGGAGCGGCCTCCCGATCTGGTCTTTCTGGTGCGGGGGACCTCAGCGTAGGAGATCTGGGCTGATCGTAGGGTCCTTTGGGGTGCGTGGAATTTGAGCCGGCTGTTCAGGTATGCTGGTCCGGTGCCGTGGAGGGCCTTGTGTGCGTGGGTGAGCATCTTAAAGGTGATTCTCACCGCGACGGGGAGCCAGTGGAGTGTGCACAGGTGCTGGGAGATGTGGCAGTGTTTTGGCAGGTTGAGGACCAGTCTTGCGGTGGCGTTCTGGATGTTCTGTAGCTTGCGGATGAGGTTTTTGTTTATTCCGGCATAGAGTGCGTTGCCGTAGTCGAGTCTGCTGGTGACCAGGGCGTGAGTGACTGTCTTTCGATGTTCAAAGGGGATCCATTTGAAGATCTTACGAAGGAGGCGGAGGGTGTGGAAGCTGGAAGATGAGACAGAGTTGATCTGGCGGTCCATTTTGAGCTCGGAGTCCAGGATGATTCCCAGGTTGCGTGCGTGCTCTGTAGGGGTTGTCAGGTTTCCGAGGGCGGTGGGCCACCAGGTGTCGCTCCAGGCTTCGGGGTTAGGGACCATTATGAGTACTTCTGTTTTTTTGGTGTTTAGTTGTAGGCAGCTGTTTTTCATCCATTTGGCGACGGCTTCCATGCCTTCTCGAAAGTTGTGTCTGGCGGTGTTGGGCTCGTTGGATAGGGAGAGGATGAGCTGGGTGTCGTCTGCGTATGACACAATGTTGAGTCCGTAGGTTCTGACGATGGGGCAAGTGGAGCCATGTAGACGTTGAAGAGCGTCGGGCTGAGGGAGGAGCCCTGTGGGACTTCGCAGGTGGTAGGTGTGGGGTCTGAGAGGAAAGGAGGGAGTCTGACCCATTGCGTCCTGCCAGAGAGGAAGGAGCAGATCCAGTCGAGGGCCTTGTCCTGGATTCCTGCGTCGTAGAGTCTGCGTATTAGAGTGCGGTGGGAGACTGTGTCGAACGGCGCTGATAGGTCTAGGAAGATGAGGGCTACTGTTTCTCCTTTATCCAGTTGGGTGGCGGATGTCGTCTGTTGTGGCGAGGAGGGCGGGTTCCGTACTGTGGTTTTTTCTGAAGCCGGATTGGGAGGAGTCGAGGATGTTGTGTTCTTCAATGAATGTGGCGAGTTGGCTGTTGATTGCTTTCTCGATGACATTCACTGGGAAAGGGAGCAGGGAGATGGGTCTGTAGTTTTTAAGGTTGGTGGGGTCCGCTGAAGGTTTCTTCTGGAGGGGGTTGACCTCGGCGTGTTTCCAGTCGTCGGGGAACGAGGCAGTCGCCAGGGAGCGGTTGATGGTGTGGCAGAGCATGGGTGCTATGGTGTCAGCGGCTCTGTTGAAGATGTGGTGGGGGCAGGGGTCCATGGGGGCCCCTGAGTGGATTGACTTCATTGTCTTCAAAGTGTATTTGGTGGTGAGGGCTGTCCAGTCATTAATCGCTAGTTTCCGGGTGTCGGGGTGGTTGGTGAGGGTTCAGTGTGTTGGTTGTCTTCTTCGAAGTTGTCGTAGATGCTCTTGAGTTTGTGGTGGAAAAAGTTGCTGAGTTTGTCGCAGAGGTCTTGTGAGGGAGGGATGTCGATAGATAGACTCGCTGGTGGGTTGAGGTTGGGCGAACCCCTTGATGATGCTGAAGAGTTCCTTGCTGTTGTGTGCGTGGGTGGAGATTCTGTCTTCAATCACTTTTTTCCTCGTTTCTCTGATGAGTTGATGATGAGTGTTGGTGGCGGCTCTGAAGTTGTTGTGGGCTTCTGTGGATTTGGTGTTTCCCAGGCCTTTTCGAGGTGGCGGCATGTGCGCCTGGACTCTCTAAGTTCGGTGGTAAACCATTTGGCTTTCTTGGCACGGGTATTGTTGTTTTTCTTGAGGGGGGCTATGGTGTTGGTGCTGTCTGTGATCCATCTATGCAGGGTTCGAGCTGCGGTGTTGGGGTCGTCGTTTTCCGCGATGGTTGGGGTGGAGTTGTTGAGTGAGGAGATGAGCTGGTCATCGGTGATTTTGGTCCAGTTTCTTTGTGGAAGCAGGTGCTGGTGTCTGTGGATGGTGGGTGTTCTGAAGGTGAAGTGGACGCAACGATGGTCGGTCCATGGGAGTTCGGTGGTGTGCTGAAGGTGATGGAGTTTCCTGTAGTGAAGAGGGGGTCGAGGGTGTGTCCTGCTGAGTGCGTGGGCTTGGTCACGATCTGGCAGAGTCCAATGTTGTAGAGGTTGTCCAGGAGGCATGTGGTGTTGGGGTCCAGTTGATTGTCGAGGTGGAAGTTGAGGTCTCCCAGCAGGGTGTAGTTGGTGGAT
Organism: Lissotriton vulgaris; assembly: GCF_964263255.1. Taxonomy (NCBI): domain Eukaryota; kingdom Metazoa; phylum Chordata; class Amphibia; order Caudata; family Salamandridae; genus Lissotriton; species Lissotriton vulgaris. The sequence goes on from NW_028245327.1 coordinate 40,297, forward strand.
GCGATGTCCTGCGGGGAGATAATGTCCGTGATGGAGTTGGTGTAGGGTCCGCGGGGTCCAGGGGGTCGGTAGATGAGGGCTCCTCGGAGGGCGGCAGTGGGGCTGGCCAGTATCTTGAAGTGAAGGTGTTCCATCAGTTCTGTGGACTCGTCAGGGAGTGTGCTCAGGCGGAGGGTGGATTTGTGGACGATGGAGATTCCTCCTCCTGGGTGGGTGGGGCGGTCCTTCGTGTAGATCTTGTATCCTTGGGGGATGGCGATGGCGATGTCTGGTCCTGAGGTGGCGTTGGTCCAGGTTTCGGTGAAGAATGCTACGTCCGGGGTGGTGCTGTCCAGCAGGTCCCAGATTTCTGTGGCGTGTTTGTGGAGGGATCGGACGTTGAGGAGGATGCATTGCAGGGTCTTTGGTTTGGTTGTGTTCTTGTGGGCGGGTTGTGCTGGATCCGTGTTCTTGGCGGTGCTGCAAGTGTGCCGGCAGCGGTGACAGCTGAAGGGTCCATGGGTGTCGGCTGGTGATGCTAGCTTGCAGTTGTTGTTGCAGCCTGGGTTGAGTTGCTAGGTCGTAGCGTTGGCAGGGTGGAGGTCCATGGTTCCTGGTGCTGGTCACGGATGGGTTGCGGACGGGCGCAGACGTGCTTGCCTTTGACGCGCCTTCGGTGCACCAGTGGCGTGCCTGCAGCCCGCGGACGCTGCGCGGCCGAGCAGTGGCCGCCATTAAGTAGGGGTCGGGGAGGGCTGGACAGCTGGGAGGCGGGAGCGGGGAGAGGAGCTGGATTGGGCCGGTCACGCTGGGGGGGAGGGGCTGCGGGGGCAGCAGCGGCGGGGAAAGGTAAAGGGAGGAAAGAAGGGATAAAGAAAAAGGGAAAATAAGCAGAAATAAGACACAAAAGAGCAGAGATGCAGAAAAGGGCAGAAAGGTGACAGATGGAAAGGGAAGAAAAACGAGTGAATGAGCAGAGGGAGAGAAAGTGAAAATGGCAGAAATAAGGCAAAAAAGAGCAGAGGTGCAGAAAGGTGAAAGATAGAAAGAGTAGAAAAACGAGTGAAAACGAGTGAAGGAGCAGAGGGAGAGAAAGGGAAAATGGGCAGAAATAAGGCACAAAAGAGCAGAGATGCAGAAAGGTGCAGAAGGTTGAAAGATAGAAAGGGTAGAAAAACGAGTGAAGGAGCAGAGTGAGAGAAAGGAGACAGAGGTCCACTGGACCACCAGGGATGAGGAGCAGGGAAACCTGCGGGTGGAGGAGGGCCTTGATCACTAACACTCAAGAGTTCAGGGTCAGGGGCACCTCACTTAATGGTGGAGCTGCGGGGGCGGGAGAGCAATTTCACTGACAATGAGTCAGTGGTCTTGCTCGCCTGTCCCCGCAGTGGCCGCCATAAGTAAGGGTCGGGGAGGGCTGGACAGCTGGGAGGCGGGAGCGCGGAGAGGAGCTGGATTGGGCCGGTCGCGCTGGGGGGGAGGGGCCGCGGGGGCAGCCGCGTCGAGGAAAGGTAAAGGGAGGAAAGAAGGGATAAAGAAAAAAGGGAAAATAAGCAGAAATAAGGCACAAAAGAGCAGAGATGCAGAAAAGGGCAGAAAGGTGAAAGATGGAAAGGGTAGAAAAACGAGTGAAGGAGCAGAGGGAGAGAAAGGGAAAATGGGCAGAAATAAGGCAAAAAAGAGCAGAGGTGCAGAAAGGTGAGGGATAGAAAGGGTAGAAAAACGAGTGAAAACGAGTGAAGGAGCAGAGGGAGAGAAAGGAAAAATGGGCAGAAATAAGGCACAAAAGAGCCGAGATGCAGAAAGGTGCAGAAGGGTGAAAGATAGAAAGGGTAGAAAAACGAGCGAAGGAGCAGAGTGAGAGAAAGGAGACAGAGGTCCACTGGACCACCAGCGATGAGGCGCAGGGAAACCTGAGGGAGGGGGAGGGCCTCGATCACTAACACTCAAGAGTTCAGGGTCAGGGGCACCTCACTTAATGGTGGAGCTGCGAGGGTGAGAGAGCAATTTCACAGACAATGAGTCAGTGGTCTTGCTCGCCTGTCTCCGCAGTGGCCGCCATTAAGTAGGGGTCGGGGAGGGCTGGACAGCTGGGAGGCGGGAGCATGGAGAGGAGCTGGATTGGGCCGGTCGTGCTGGGGGGAGGGGCCACGGGGGCAGCAGCGGCGGGGAAAGGTAAAGGGAGGAAAGAAGGGATAAAGAAAAAAGGGAAAATAAGCAGAAATAAGACACAAAAGAGCAGAGATGCAGAAAAGGGCAGAAAGGTGAAAGATGGAAAGGGTAGAAAAATGAGTGAAAACGAGTGAAGGAGCAGAGGGAGAGAAAGGGAAAATGGGCAGAAATAAGGCACAAAAGAGCAGAGATGCAGAAAGGTGCAGAAGGATGAAAGATAGAAAGGGTAGAAAAACGAGTGAAGGAGCAGAGTGAGAGAAAGGAGACAGAAGTCCACTGGACCACCAGGGATGAGGCGCAGGGAAATCTGCGGGTGGAGGAGGGCCTCGATCACTAACACTCAAGAGTGCAGGGTCAGGGGCACCTCACTTAATGGTGGAGCTGCGAGGGTGGGAGAGCAAGTTCACTGACAATGAGTCAGTGGTCTTGATCCCATCTGTAGGATGTTACTCTGTGGTTATCTTAGGTAACATGCTGTTTCTTTCAGTTGGAGGCTGGCCTCTTCGTTATATTTCTC
>NW_028245328.1:0-198181 GCF_964263255.1 Lissotriton vulgaris
GATCATGCCTCATGTTAAATAACCACTTTTTAAACCCTCACAGTGACCAAAATTGCCATTTTTACAGAGTTTTGCTTACTCAAAAGCTTCTATTTTGACCCGTTTCAGGCACAGAAATGACTTTAAACACACTTATTTTAGTTGAAAAAGTCATAATTCACATCCAACAGTCATTTAGAGTCAAAAGATTAAATGTTAAAATTTCATCATTATAGACCATTTTGGGAACGTTCGACATGTCCGGAGTGATCGTTTTTCATCCGAAAATTGATTTTTTGGACTGTACCAAAAATGATTCAAAATGTCAATTGGATCATGCCTCATGTTGAATAACCACTTTTTAAACCCTCACAGTGACCAAAATGGCCATTTTTACAGAGTTTTGCTTACTCAAAAACTTCAATTTTGACCCGTTTCAGTCACAGAAATGACTTTAAACACACTTATTTTACTTGAAAAAGTCATAATTCACATCCAACAGTCATTTAGAGTCAAAAGATTAAATGTTAAAATTTCATCATTATAGACCATTTTGGGAACGTTCGACATGTCCGGAGTCATCGTTTTTCATCCGAAAATCGATTTTTTGGACTGTACCAAAAATGATTCAAAATGTCAATTGGATCATGCCTCATGTTGAATAACCACTTTTTAAACCCTCACAGTGACCCAAATGGCCATTTTTACAGAGTTTTGCTTACTCAAAAGCTCCAATTTTGACCCGTTTCAGTCACAGAAATGACTTTAAACACACTTATTTTAGTTGAAAAAGTCATAATTCACATCCAACAGTCATTTAGAGTCAAAAGATTAAATGTTAAAATTTCATCATTATAGACCATTTTGGGAACGTTCGACATGTCCGGAGTCATCGTTTTTCATCCGAAAATCGATTTTTTGGACTGTACCAAAAATGATTCAAAATGTTAATTGGATCGTGCCTCATGTTGAATAACCACTTTTTAAACCCTCACAGTGACCCAAATGGCCATTTTTACAGAGTTTTTCTTACTCAAAAGCTTCAATTTTGACCAGTTTCAGTCACAGAAATGACTTTAAACACACTTATTTTAGTTGAAAAAGTCATAATTCACATCCAACAGTCATTTAGAGTCAAAAGATTAAATGTTAAAATTTCATCATTATAGACCATTTTGGGAACGTTCGACATGTCCGGAGTCATCGTTTTTCATCCGAAAATCGATTTTTTGGACTGTACCAAAAATGATTCAAAATGTCAATTGGATCATGCCTCATGTTGAATAACCACTTTTTAAACCCTCACAGTGACCAAAATTGCCATTTTTACAGAGTTTTGCTTACTCAAAAGCTTCAATTTTGACCCGTTTCAGGCACAGAAATGACTTTAAACACACTTATTTTAGTTGAAAAAGTCATAATTCACATCCAACAGTCATTTAGAGTCAAAAGATTAAATGTTAAAATTTCATCATTATAGACCATTTTGGGAACGTTCGACATGTCCGGAGTCATCGTTTTTCATCCGAAAATTGATTTTTTGGACTGTACCAAAAATGATTCAAAATGTCAATTGGATCATGCCTCATGTTGAATAACCACTTTTTAAGCCCTCACAGTGACCAAAATGGCCATTTTTACAGAGTTTTGCTTACTCAAAAACTTCAATTTTGACCCGTTTCAGTCACAGAAATGACTTTAAACACACTTATTTTAGTTGAAAAAGTCATAATTCACATCCAACAGTCATTTAGAGTCAAAAGATTAAATGTTAAAATTTCATCATTATAGACCATTTTGGGAACGTTCGACATGTCCGGAGTCATCGTTTTTCATCCGAAAATCGATTTTTTGGACTGTACCAAAAATGATTCAAAATGTCAATTGGATCATGCCTCATGTTGAATAACCACTTTTGAAACCCTCACAGTGACCAAAATTGCCATTTTTACAGAGTTTTGATTACTCAAAAGCTTCAATTTTGACCCGTTTCAGTCACAAAAATGACTTTAAACACACTTATTTTAGTTGAAAAAGTCATAATTCACATCCAACAGTCATTTAGAGTCAAAAGATTAAATGTTAAAATTTCATCATTATAGACCATTTTGGGAACGTTCGACATGTCCGGAGTCATCGTTTTTCATCCGAAAATTGATTTTTTGGACTGTACCAAAAATGATTCAAAATGTCAATTGGATCGTGCCTCATGTTGAATAACCACTTTTTAAACCCTCACAGTGACCCAAATGGCCATTTTTACAGAGTTTTGCTTACTCAAAAGCTCCAATTTTGACCCGTTTCAGTCACAGAAATGACTTTAAACACACTTATTTTAGTTGAAAAAGTCATAATTCACATCCAACAGTCATTTAGAGTCAAAAGATTAAATGTTAAAATTTCATCATTATAGACCATTTTGGGAATGTTCGACATGTCCGGAGTCATCGTTTTTCATCCGAAAATTGATTTTTTGGACTGTACCAAAAATTATTCAAAATGTCAATTGGATCATGCCTCATGTTGAATAACCACTTTTTAAACCCTCACAGTGACCAAAATTGCCATTTTTACAGAGTTTTGCTTACTCAAAAGCTTCAATTTTGACCCGTTTCAGGCACAGAAATGACTTTACACACACTTATTTTAGTTGAAAAAGTCATAATTCACATCCAACAGTCATTTAGAGTCAAAAGATTAAATGTTAAAATTTCATCATTATAGACCATTTTGGGAACGTTCGACATGTCCGGAGTCATCGTTTTTCATCCGAAAATCGATTTTTTGGACTGTACCAAAAATGATTCAAAATGTCAATTGGATCATGCCTCATGTTGAATAACCACTTTTTAAACCCTCACAGTGACCCAAATGGCCATTTTTACAGAGTTTTTCTTACTCAAAAGCTTCAATTTTGACCAGTTTCAGTCACAGAAATGACTTTAAACACACTTATTTTAGTTGAAAAAGTCATAATTCACATCCAACAGTCATTTAGAGTCAAAAGATTAAATGTTAAAATTTCATCATTATAGACCATTTTGGGAACGTTCGACATGTCCGGAGTCATCGTTTTTCATCCGAAAATCGATTTTTTGGACTGTACCAAAAATTATTCAAAATGTCAATTGGATCATGCCTCATGTTAAATAACCACTTTTTAAACCCTCACAGTGACCAAAATTGCCATTTTTACAGAGTTTTGCTTACTCAAAAGCTTCTATTTTGACCCGTTTCAGGCACAGAAATGACTTTAAACACACTTATTTTAGTTGAAAAAGTCATAATTCACATCCAACAGTCATTTAGAGTCAAAAGATTAAATGTTAAAATGTCATCATTATAGACCATTTTGGGAACGTTCGACATGTCCGGAGTGATCGTTTTTCATCCGAAAATTGATTTTTTGGACTGTACCAAAAATGATTCAAAATGTCAATTGGATCATGCCTCATGTTGAATAACCACTTTTTAAACCCTCACAGTGACCAAAATGGCCATTTTTACAGAGTTTTGCTTACTCAAAAACTTCAATTTTGACCCGTTTCAGTCACAGAAATGACTTTAAACACACTTATTTTACTTGAAAAAGTCATAATTCACATCCAACAGTCATTTAGAGTCAAAAGATTAAATGTTAAAATTTCATCATTATAGACCATTTTGGGAACGTTCGACATGTCCGGAGTCATCGTTTTTCATCCGAAAATCGATTTTTTGGACTGTACCAAAAATGATTCAAAATGTCAATTGGATCATGCCTCATGTTGAAAAACCACTTTTTAAACCCTCACAGTGACCAAAATTGCCATTTTTACAGAGTTTTGCTTACTCAAAAGCTTCAATTTTGACCCGTTTCAGGCACAGAAATGACTTTAAACACACTTATTTTAGTTGAAAAAGTCATAATTCACATCCAACAGTCATTTAGAGTCAAAAGAAATAAATGTTAAAATTTCATCATTATAGACCATTTTGGGAACGTTCGACATGTCCGGAGTCATCGTTTTTCATCCGAAAATTGATTTTTTGGACTGTACCAAAAATGATTCAAAATGTCAATTGGATCATGCCTCATGTTGAATAACCACTTTTTAAACCCTCACAGTGACCAAAATGGCCATTTTTACAGAGTTTTGCTTACTCAAAAACTTCAATTTTGACCCGTTTCAGTCACAGAAATGACTTTAAACACACTTATTTTAGTTGAAAAAGTCATAATTCACATCCAACAGTCATTTAGAGTCAAAAGATTAAATGTTAAAATTTCATCATTATAGACCATTTTGGGAACGTTCGACATGTCCGGAGTCATCGTTTTTCATCCGAAAATCGATTTTTTGGACTGTACCAAAAATGATTCAAAATGTCAATTGGATCATGCCTCATGTTGAATAACCACTTTTGAAACCCTCACAGTGACCAAAATTGCCATTTTTACAGAGTTTTGATTACTCAAAACCTTCAATTTTGACCCGTTTCAGTCACAAAAATGACTTTAAACACACTTATTTTAGTTGAAAAAGTCATAATTCACATCCAACAGTCATTTAGAGTCAAAAGATTAAATGTTAAAATTTCATCATTATAGACCATTTTGGGAACGTTCGACATGTCCGGAGTCATTGTTTTTCATCCGAAAATTGATTTTTTGGACTGTACCAAAAATGATTCAAAATGTCAATTGGATCGTGCCTCATGTTAAATAACCACTTTTTAAACCCTCACAGTGACCAAAATTGCCATTTTTACAGAGTTTTGCTTACTCAAAAGCTTCTATTTTGACCCGTTTCAGGCACAGAAATGACTTTAAACACACTTATTTTAGTTGAAAAAGTCATAATTCACATCCAACAGTCATTTAGAGTCAAAAGATTAAATGTTAAAATTTCATCATTATAGACCATTTTGGGAACGTTCGACATGTCCGGAGTCATCGTTTTTCATCCGAAAATCGATTTTTTTGGACTGTACCAAAAATTATTCAAAATGTCAATTGGATCATGCCTCATGTTAAATAACCACTTTTTAAACCCTCACAGTGACCAAAATTGCCATTTTTACAGAGTTTTGCTTACTCAAAAGCTTCTATTTTGACCCGTTTCAGGCACAGAAATGACTTTAAACACACTTATTTTAGTTGAAAAAGTCATAATTCACATCCAACAGTCATTTAGAGTCAAAAGATTAAATGTTAAAATTTCATCATTATAGACCATTTTGGGAACGTTCGACATGTCCGGAGTGATCGTTTTTCATCCGAAAATTGATTTTTTGGACTGTACCAAAAATGATTCAAAATGTCAATTGGATCATGCCTCATGTTGAATAACCACTTTTTAAACCCTCACAGTGACCAAAATGGCCATTTTTACAGAGTTTTGCTTACTCAAAAACTTCAATTTTGACCCGTTTCAGTCACAGAAATGACTTTAAACACACTTATTTTACTTGAAAAAGTCATAATTCACATCCAACAGTCATTTAGAGTCAAAAGATTAAATGTTAAAATTTCATCATTATAGACCATTTTGGGAACGTTCGACATGTCCGGAGTCATCGTTTTTCATCCGAAAATCGATTTTTTGGACTGTACCAAAAATGATTCAAAATGTCAATTGGATCATGCCTCATGTTGAATAACCACTTTTTAAACCCTCACAGTGACCCAAATGGCCATTTTTACAGAGTTTTGCTTACTCAAAAGCTCCAATTTTGACCCGTTTCAGTCACAGAAATGACTTTAAACACACTTATTTTAGTTGAAAAAGTCATAATTCACATCCAACAGTCATTTAGAGTCAAAAGATTAAATGTTAAAATTTCATCATTATAGACCATTTTGGGAACGTTCGACATGTCCGGAGTCATCGTTTTTCATCCGAAAATCGATTTTTTGGACTGTACCAAAAATGATTCAAAATGTTAATTGGATCGTGCCTCATGTTGAATAACCACTTTTTAAACCCTCACAGTGACCCAAATGGCCATTTTTACAGAGTTTTTCTTACTCAAAAGCTTCAATTTTGACCAGTTTCAGTCACAGAAATGACTTTAAACACACTTATTTTAGTTGAAAAAGTCATAATTCACATCCAACAGTCATTTAGAGTCAAAAGATTAAATGTTAAAATTTCATCATTATAGACCATTTTGGGAACGTTCGACATGTCCGGAGTCATCGTTTTTCATCCGAAAATCGATTTTTTGGACTGTACCAAAAATGATTCAAAATGTCAATTGGATCATGCCTCATGTTGAATAACCACTTTTTAAACCCTCACAGTGACCAAAATTGCCATTTTTACAGAGTTTTGCTTACTCAAAAGCTTCAATTTTGACCCGTTTCAGGCACAGAAATGACTTTAAACACACTTATTTTAGTTGAAAAAGTCATAATTCACATCCAACAGTCATTTAGAGTCAAAAGATGAAATGTTAAAATTTCATCATTATAGACCATTTTGGGAACGTTCGACATGTCCGGAGTCATCGTTTTTCATCCGAAAATTGATTTTTTGGACTGTACCAAAAATGATTCAAAATGTCAATTGGATCATGCCTCATGTTGAATAACCACTTTTTAAGCCCTCACAGTGACCAAAATGGCCATTTTTACAGAGTTTTGCTTACTCAAAAACTTCAATTTTGACCCGTTTCAGTCACAGAAATGACTTTAAACACACTTATTTTAGTTGAAAAAGTCATAATTCACATCCAACAGTCATTTAGAGTCAAAAGATTAAATGTTAAAATTTCATCATTATAGACCATTTTGGGAACGTTCGACATGTCCGGAGTCATCGTTTTTCATCCGAAAATCGATTTTTTGGACTGTACCAAAAATGATTCAAAATGTCAATTGGATCATGCCTCATGTTGAATAACCACTTTTGAAACCCTCACAGTGACCAAAATTGCCATTTTTACAGAGTTTTGATTACTCAAAAGCTTCAATTTTGACCCGTTTCAGTCACAAAAATGACTTTAAACACACTTATTTTAGTTGAAAAAGTCATAATTCACATCCAACAGTCATTTAGAGTCAAAAGATTAAATGTTAAAATTTCATCATTATAGACCATTTTGGGAACGTTCGACATGTCCGGAGTCATCGTTTTTCATCCGAAAATTGATTTTTTGGACTGTACCAAAAATGATTCAAAATGTCAATTGGATCGTGCCTCATGTTGAATAACCACTTTTTAAACCCTCACAGTGACCCAAATGGCCATTTTTACAGAGTTTTGCTTACTCAAAAGCTCCAATTTTGACCCGTTTCAGTCACAGAAATGACTTTAAACACACTTATTTTAGTTGAAAAAGTCATAATTCACATCCAACAGTCATTTAGAGTCAAAAGATTAAATGTTAAAATTTCATCATTATAGACCATTTTGGGAATGTTCGACATGTCCGGAGTCATCGTTTTTCATCCGAAAATTGATTTTTTGGACTGTACCAAAAATTATTCAAAATGTCAATTGGATCATGCCTCATGTTGAATAACCACTTTTTAAACCCTCACAGTGACCAAAATTGCCATTTTTACAGAGTTTTGCTTACTCAAAAGCTTCAATTTTGACCCGTTTCAGGCACAGAAATGACTTTACACACACTTATTTTAGTTGAAAAAGTCATAATTCACATCCAACAGTCATTTAGAGTCAAAAGATTAAATGTTAAAATTTCATCATTATAGACCATTTTGGGAACGTTCGACATGTCCGGAGTCATCGTTTTTCATCCGAAAATCGATTTTTTGGACTGTACCAAAAATGATTCAAAATGTCAATTGGATCATGCCTCATGTTGAATAACCACTTTTTAAACCCTCACAGTGACCCAAATGGCCATTTTTACAGAGTTTTTCTTACTCAAAAGCTTCAATTTTGACCAGTTTCAGTCACAGAAATGACTTTAAACACACTTATTTTAGTTGAAAAAGTCATAATTCACATCCAACAGTCATTTAGAGTCAAAAGATTAAATGTTAAAATTTCATCATTATAGACCATTTTGGGAACGTTCGACATGTCCGGAGTCATCGTTTTTCATCCGAAAATCGATTTTTTGGACTGTACCAAAAATTATTCAAAATGTCAATTGGATCATGCCTCATGTTAAATAACCACTTTTTAAACCCTCACAGTGACCAAAATTGCCATTTTTACAGAGTTTTGCTTACTCAAAAGCTTCTATTTTGACCCGTTTCAGGCACAGAAATGACTTTAAACACACTTATTTTAGTTGAAAAAGTCATAATTCACATCCAACAGTCATTTAGAGTCAAAAGATTAAATGTTAAAATGTCATCATTATAGACCATTTTGGGAACGTTCGACATGTCCGGAGTGATCGTTTTTCATCCGAAAATTGATTTTTTGGACTGTACCAAAAATGATTCAAAATGTCAATTGGATCATGCCTCATGTTGAATAACCACTTTTTAAACCCTCACAGTGACCAAAATGGCCATTTTTACAGAGTTTTGCTTACTCAAAAACTTCAATTTTGACCCGTTTCAGTCACAGAAATGACTTTAAACACACTTATTTTACTTGAAAAAGTCATAATTCACATCCAACAGTCATTTAGAGTCAAAAGATTAAATGTTAAAATTTCATCATTATAGACCATTTTGGGAACGTTCGACATGTCCGGAGTCATCGTTTTTCATCCGAAAATCGATTTTTTGGACTGTACCAAAAATGATTCAAAATGTCAATTGGATCATGCCTCATGTTGAAAAACCACTTTTTAAACCCTCACAGTGACCAAAATTGCCATTTTTACAGAGTTTTGCTTACTCAAAAGCTTCAATTTTGACCCGTTTCAGGCACAGAAATGACTTTAAACACACTTATTTTAGTTGAAAAAGTCATAATTCACATCCAACAGTCATTTAGAGTCAAAAGATTAAATGTTAAAATTTCATCATTATAGACCATTTTGGGAACGTTCGACATGTCCGGAGTCATCGTTTTTCATCCGAAAATTGATTTTTTGGACTGTACCAAAAATGATTCAAAATGTCAATTGGATCATGCCTCATGTTGAATAACCACTTTTTAAACCCTCACAGTGACCAAAATGGCCATTTTTACAGAGTTTTGCTTACTCAAAAACTTCAATTTTGACCCGTTTCAGTCACAGAAATGACTTTAAACACACTTATTTTAGTTGAAAAAGTCATAATTCACATCCAACAGTCATTTAGAGTCAAAAGATTAAATGTTAAAATTTCATCATTATAGACCATTTTGGGAACGTTCGACATGTCCGGAGTCATCGTTTTTCATCCGAAAATCGATTTTTTGGACTGTACCAAAAATGATTCAAAATGTCAATTGGATCATGCCTCATGTTGAATAACCACTTTTGAAACCCTCACAGTGACCAAAATTGCCATTTTTACAGAGTTTTGATTACTCAAAACCTTCAATTTTGACCCGTTTCAGTCACAAAAATGACTTTAAACACACTTATTTTAGTTGAAAAAGTCATAATTCACATCCAACAGTCATTTAGAGTCAAAAGATTAAATGTTAAAATTTCATCATTATAGACCATTTTGGGAACGTTCGACATGTCCGGAGTCATTGTTTTTCATCCGAAAATTGATTTTTTGGACTGTACCAAAAATGATTCAAAATGTCAATTGGATCGTGCCTCATGTTAAATAACCACTTTTTAAACCCTCACAGTGACCAAAATTGCCATTTTTACAGAGTTTTGCTTACTCAAAAGCTTCTATTTTGACCCGTTTCAGGCACAGAAATGACTTTAAACACACTTATTTTAGTTGAAAAAGTCATAATTCACATCCAACAGTCATTTAGAGTCAAAAGATTAAATGTTAAAATTTCATCATTATAGACCATTTTGGGAACGTTCGACATGTCCGGAGTCATCGTTTTTCATCCGAAAATCGATTTTTTTGGACTGTACCAAAAATTATTCAAAATGTCAATTGGATCATGCCTCATGTTAAATAACCACTTTTTAAACCCTCACAGTGACCAAAATTGCCATTTTTACAGAGTTTTGCTTACTCAAAAGCTTCTATTTTGACCCGTTTCAGGCACAGAAATGACTTTAAACACACTTATTTTAGTTGAAAAAGTCATAATTCACATCCAACAGTCATTTAGAGTCAAAAGATTAAATGTTAAAATTTCATCATTATAGACCATTTTGGGAACGTTCGACATGTCCGGAGTGATCGTTTTTCATCCGAAAATTGATTTTTTGGACTGTACCAAAAATGATTCAAAATGTCAATTGGATCATGCCTCATGTTGAATAACCACTTTTTAAACCCTCACAGTGACCAAAATGGCCATTTTTACAGAGTTTTGCTTACTCAAAAACTTCAATTTTGACCCGTTTCAGTCACAGAAATGACTTTAAACACACTTATTTTACTTGAAAAAGTCATAATTCACATCCAACAGTCATTTAGAGTCAAAAGATTAAATGTTAAAATTTCATCATTATAGACCATTTTGGGAACGTTCGACATGTCCGGAGTCATCGTTTTTCATCCGAAAATCGATTTTTTGGACTGTACCAAAAATGATTCAAAATGTCAATTGGATCATGCCTCATGTTGAATAACCACTTTTTAAACCCTCACAGTGACCCAAATGGCCATTTTTACAGAGTTTTGCTTACTCAAAAGCTCCAATTTTGACCCGTTTCAGTCACAGAAATGACTTTAAACACACTTATTTTAGTTGAAAAAGTCATAATTCACATCCAACAGTCATTTAGAGTCAAAAGATTAAATGTTAAAATTTCATCATTATAGACCATTTTGGGAACGTTCGACATGTCCGGAGTCATCGTTTTTCATCCGAAAATCGATTTTTTGGACTGTACCAAAAATGATTCAAAATGTTAATTGGATCGTGCCTCATGTTGAATAACCACTTTTTAAACCCTCACAGTGACCCAAATGGCCATTTTTACAGAGTTTTTCTTACTCAAAAGCTTCAATTTTGACCAGTTTCAGTCACAGAAATGACTTTAAACACACTTATTTTAGTTGAAAAAGTCATAATTCACATCCAACAGTCATTTAGAGTCAAAAGATTAAATGTTAAAATTTCATCATTATAGACCATTTTGGGAACGTTCGACATGTCCGGAGTCATCGTTTTTCATCCGAAAATCGATTTTTTGGACTGTACCAAAAATGATTCAAAATGTCAATTGGATCATGCCTCATGTTGAATAACCACTTTTTAAACCCTCACAGTGACCAAAATTGCCATTTTTACAGAGTTTTGCTTACTCAAAAGCTTCAATTTTGACCCGTTTCAGGCACAGAAATGACTTTAAACACACTTATTTTAGTTGAAAAAGTCATAATTCACATCCAACAGTCATTTAGAGTCAAAAGATTAAATGTTAAAATTTCATCATTATAGACCATTTTGGGAACGTTCGACATGTCCGGAGTCATCGTTTTTCATCCGAAAATTGATTTTTTGGACTGTACCAAAAATGATTCAAAATGTCAATTGGATCATGCCTCATGTTGAATAACCACTTTTTAAGCCCTCACAGTGACCAAAATGGCCATTTTTACAGAGTTTTGCTTACTCAAAAACTTCAATTTTGACCCGTTTCAGTCACAGAAATGACTTTAAACACACTTATTTTAGTTGAAAAAGTCATAATTCACATCCAACAGTCATTTAGAGTCAAAAGATTAAATGTTAAAATTTCATCATTATAGACCATTTTGGGAACGTTCGACATGTCCGGAGTCATCGTTTTTCATCCGAAAATCGATTTTTTGGACTGTACCAAAAATGATTCAAAATGTCAATTGGATCATGCCTCATGTTGAATAACCACTTTTGAAACCCTCACAGTGACCAAAATTGCCATTTTTACAGAGTTTTGATTACTCAAAAGCTTCAATTTTGACCCGTTTCAGTCACAAAAATGACTTTAAACACACTTATTTTAGTTGAAAAAGTCATAATTCACATCCAACAGTCATTTAGAGTCAAAAGATTAAATGTTAAAATTTCATCATTATAGACCATTTTGGGAACGTTCGACATGTCCGGAGTCATCGTTTTTCATCCGAAAATTGATTTTTTGGACTGTACCAAAAATGATTCAAAATGTCAATTGGATCGTGCCTCATGTTGAATAACCACTTTTTAAACCCTCACAGTGACCCAAATGGCCATTTTTACAGAGTTTTGCTTACTCAAAAGCTCCAATTTTGACCCGTTTCAGTCACAGAAATGACTTTAAACACACTTATTTTAGTTGAAAAAGTCATAATTCACATCCAACAGTCATTTAGAGTCAAAAGATTAAATGTTAAAATTTCATCATTATAGACCATTTTGGGAATGTTCGACATGTCCGGAGTCATCGTTTTTCATCCGAAAATTGATTTTTTGGACTGTACCAAAAATTATTCAAAATGTCAATTGGATCATGCCTCATGTTGAATAACCACTTTTTAAACCCTCACAGTGACCAAAATTGCCATTTTTACAGAGTTTTGCTTACTCAAAAGCTTCAATTTTGACCCGTTTCAGGCACAGAAATGACTTTACACACACTTATTTTAGTTGAAAAAGTCATAATTCACATCCAACAGTCATTTAGAGTCAAAAGATTAAATGTTAAAATTTCATCATTATAGACCATTTTGGGAACGTTCGACATGTCCGGAGTCATCGTTTTTCATCCGAAAATCGATTTTTTGGACTGTACCAAAAATGATTCAAAATGTCAATTGGATCATGCCTCATGTTGAATAACCACTTTTTAAACCCTCACAGTGACCCAAATGGCCATTTTTACAGAGTTTTTCTTACTCAAAAGCTTCAATTTTGACCAGTTTCAGTCACAGAAATGACTTTAAACACACTTATTTTAGTTGAAAAAGTCATAATTCACATCCAACAGTCATTTAGAGTCAAAAGATTAAATGTTAAAATTTCATCATTATAGACCATTTTGGGAACGTTCGACATGTCCGGAGTCATCGTTTTTCATCCGAAAATCGATTTTTTGGACTGTACCAAAAATTATTCAAAATGTCAATTGGATCATGCCTCATGTTAAATAACCACTTTTTAAACCCTCACAGTGACCAAAATTGCCATTTTTACAGAGTTTTGCTTACTCAAAAGCTTCTATTTTGACCCGTTTCAGGCACAGAAATGACTTTAAACACACTTATTTTAGTTGAAAAAGTCATAATTCACATCCAACAGTCATTTAGAGTCAAAAGATTAAATGTTAAAATGTCATCATTATAGACCATTTTGGGAACGTTCGACATGTCCGGAGTGATCGTTTTTCATCCGAAAATTGATTTTTTGGACTGTACCAAAAATGATTCAAAATGTCAATTGGATCATGCCTCATGTTGAATAACCACTTTTTAAACCCTCACAGTGACCAAAATGGCCATTTTTACAGAGTTTTGCTTACTCAAAAACTTCAATTTTGACCCGTTTCAGTCACAGAAATGACTTTAAACACACTTATTTTACTTGAAAAAGTCATAATTCACATCCAACAGTCATTTAGAGTCAAAAGATTAAATGTTAAAATTTCATCATTATAGACCATTTTGGGAACGTTCGACATGTCCGGAGTCATCGTTTTTCATCCGAAAATCGATTTTTTGGACTGTACCAAAAATGATTCAAAATGTCAATTGGATCATGCCTCATGTTGAAAAACCACTTTTTAAACCCTCACAGTGACCAAAATTGCCATTTTTACAGAGTTTTGCTTACTCAAAAGCTTCAATTTTGACCCGTTTCAGGCACAGAAATGACTTTAAACACACTTATTTTAGTTGAAAAAGTCATAATTCACATCCAACAGTCATTTAGAGTCAAAAGATTAAATGTTAAAATTTCATCATTATAGACCATTTTGGGAACGTTCGACATGTCCGGAGTCATCGTTTTTCATCCGAAAATTGATTTTTTGGACTGTACCAAAAATGATTCAAAATGTCAATTGGATCATGCCTCATGTTGAATAACCACTTTTTAAACCCTCACAGTGACCAAAATGGCCATTTTTACAGAGTTTTGCTTACTCAAAAACTTCAATTTTGACCCGTTTCAGTCACAGAAATGACTTTAAACACACTTATTTTAGTTGAAAAAGTCATAATTCACATCCAACAGTCATTTAGAGTCAAAAGATTAAATGTTAAAATTTCATCATTATAGACCATTTTGGGAACGTTCGACATGTCCGGAGTCATCGTTTTTCATCCGAAAATCAATTTTTTAGACTGTACCAAAAATGATTCAAAATGTCAATTGGATCATGCCTCATGTTGAATAACCACTTTTTAAAGCCTCACAGTGACCAAAATTGCCATTTTTACAGAGTTTTGATTACTCAAAAGCTTCAATTTTGACCGGTTTCAGTCACAGAAATGACTTTAAACACAATTATTTTAGTTGAAAAAGTCATAATTCACATCCAACAGTCATTTAGAGTCAAAAGATTAAATGTTAAAATTTCATCATTGTAGACCATTTTGGGAACGTTCGACATGTCCGGAGTCATCGTTTTTCATCCGAAAATTGATTTTTTGGACTGTACCAAAAATGATTCAAAATGTCAATTGGATCATGCCTCATGTTGAATAACCACTTTTTAAACCCTCACAGTGACCAAAATTGCCATTTTTACAGAGTTTTGCTTACTCAAAAGCTTCACTTTTGACCCGTTTCAGGCACAGAAATGACTTTAAACACACTTATTTTAGTTGAAAAAGTCATAATTCACATCCAACAGTCATTTAGAGTCAAAAGATTAAATGTTAAAATGTCATCATTATAGACCATTTTGGGAACGTTCGACATGTCCGGAGTGATCGTTTTTCATCCGAAAATTGATTTTTTGGACTGTACCAAAAATGATTCAAAATGTCAATTGGATCATGCCTCATGTTGAATAACCACTTTTTAAACCCTCACAGTGACCAAAATGGCCATTTTTACAGAGTTTTGCTTACTCAAAAACTTCAATTTTGACCCGTTTCAGTCACAGAAATGACTTTAAACACACTTATTTTAGTTGAAAAAGTCATAATTCACATCCAACAGTCATTTAGAGTCAAAAGATTAAATGTTAAAATTTCATCATTATAGACCATTTTGGGAACGTTCGACATGTCCGGAGTCATCGTTTTTCATCCGAAAATCGATTTTTTGGACTGTACCAAAAATGATTCAAAATGTCAATTGGATCATGCCTCATGTTGAATAACCACTTTTGAAACCCTCACAGTGACCAAAATTGCCATTTTTACAGAGTTTTGATTACTCAAAAGCTTCAATTTTGACCCGTTTCAGTCACAAAAATGACTTTAAACACACTTATTTTAGTTGAAAAAGTCATAATTCACATCCAACAGTCATTTAGAGTCAAAAGATTAAATGTTAAAATTTCATCATTATAGACCATTTTGGGAACGTTCGACATGTCCGGAGTCATCATTTTTCATCCGAAAATTGATTTTTTGGACTGTACCAAAAATGATTCAAAATGTCAATTGGATCATGCCTCATGTTGAATAACCACTTTTTAAACCCTCACAGTGATCAAAATTGCCATTTTTACAGAGTTTTGCTGACTCAAAAGCTTCAATTTTGACCCGTTTCAGTCACAGAAATGACTTTAAACACACTTATTTTAGTTGAAAAAGTCATAATTCACATCCAACAGTCATTTAGAGTCAAAAGATTAAATGTTAAAATTTCATCATTATAGACCATTTTGGGAACGTTCGACATGTCCGGAGTCATCGTTTTTCATCCGAAAATCGATTTTTTGGACTGTACCAAAAATGATTCAAAATGTCAATTGGATCATGCCTCATGTTGAATAACCACTTTTTAAACCCTCACAGTGACCAAAATTGCCATTTTTACAGAGTTTTGCTTACTCAAAAGCTTCAATTTTGACCCGTTTCAGGCACAGAAATGACTTTAAAAACACTTATTTTAGTTGAAAAAGTCATAATTCACATCCAACAGTCATTTAGAGTCAAAAGATTAAATGTTAAAATTTCATCATTATAGACCATTTTGGGAACGTTCGACATGTCCGGAGTCATCGTTTTTCATCCGAAAATTGATTTTTTGGACTGTACCAAAAATGATTCAAAATGTCAATTGGATCGTGCCTCATGTTGAATAACCACTTTTTAAACCCTCACAGTGACCCAAATGGCCATTTTTACAGAGTTTTTCTTACTCAAAAGCTTCAATTTTGACCAGTTTCAGTCACAGAAATGACTTTAAACACACTTATTTTAGTTGAAAAAGTCATAATTCACATCCAACAGTCATTTAGAGCCAAAAGATTAAATGTTAAAATTTCATCATTATAGACCATTTTGGGAACGTTCGACATGTCCGGAGTCATCGTTTTTCATCCGAAAATCAATTTTTTAGACTGTACCAAAAATGATTCAAAATGTCAATTGGATCATGCCTCATGTTGAATAACCACTTTTTAAAGCCTCACAGTGACCAAAATTGCCATTTTTACAGAGTTTTGATTACTCAAAAGCTTCAATTTTGACCGGTTTCAGTCACAGAAATGACTTTAAACACAATTATTTTAGTTGAAAAAGTCATAATTCACATCCAACAGTCATTTAGAGTCAAAAGATTAAATGTTAAAATTTCATCATTATAGACCATTTTGGGAACGTTCGACATGTCCTCGAGTCATCGTTTTTCATCCGAAAATCGATTTTTTGGACTGTACCAAAAAATGATTCAAAATGTCAATTGGATCGTGCCTCATGTTGAATAACCACTTTTTAAACCCTCACAGTGACCAAAATTGCCATTTTTACAGAGTTTTGCTTACTCAAAAGCTTCAATTTTGACCTGTTTCAGTCACAGAAATGACTTTAAACACACTTATTTTAGTTGAAAAAGTCATAATTCACATCCAACAGTCATTTAGAGTCAAAAGATTAAATGTTAAAATTTCATCATTATAGACCATTTTGGGAACGTTCGACATGTCCGGAGTCATCGTTTTTCATCCGAAAATCGATTTTTTGGACTGTACCAAAAATGATTCAAAATGTCAATTGGATCATGCCTCATGTTGAATAACCACTTTTTAAACCCTCACAGTGACCAAAATTGCCATTTTTACAGAGTTTTGCTTACTCAAAAGCTTCAATTTTGACCCGTTTCAGGCACAGAAATGACTTTAAACACACTTATTTTAGTTGAAAAAGTCATAATTCACATCCAACAGTCATTTAGAGTCAAAAGATTAAATGTTAAAATTTCATCATTATAGACCATTTTGGGAACGTTCGACATGTCCGGAGTCATCGTTTTTCATCCGAAAATCGATTTTTTTGGACTGTACCAAAAATGATTCAAAATGTCAATTGGATCATGCCTCATGTTGAATAACCACTTTTTAAACCCTCACAGTGACCAAAATTGCCATTTTTACAGAGTTTTGATTACTCAAAAGCTTCAATTTTGACCCGTTTCAGTCACAAAAATTACTTTAAACACACTTATTTTAGTTGAAAAAGTCATAATTCACATCCAACAGTCATTTAGAGTCAAAAGATTAAATGTTAAAATTTCATCATTATAGACCATTTTGGGAACGTTCGACATGTCCGGAGTCATCGTTTTTCATCCGAAAATCGATTTTTTGGACTGTACCAAAAATGATTCAAAATGTCAATTGGATCATGCCTCATGTTGAATAACCACTTTTTAAACCCTCACAGTGACCAAAATTGCCATTTTTACAGAGTTTTGATTACTCAAAAGCTTCAATTTTGACCCGTTTCAGTCACAAAAATTACTTTAAACACACTTATTTTAGTTGAAAAAGTCATAATTCACATCCAACAGTCATTTAGAGTCAAAAGATTAAATGTTAAAATTTCATCATTATCCCCTTCGAAGCTAATGACGAGCTGGGCTCGTCATGGCGCTTACCTGCCGTGCGCGGATGACAAGGCCAGCTCGTCATGATTTATGGTGTTTTACTTTTTTCAGCGCAGGACGGGAAAACGCCTAGCAGCCATGTGGTTAAAGACCATTTTGGGAACGTTCGACATGTCCGGAGTCATCGTTTTTCATCCGAAAATTGATTTTTTGGACTGTACCAAAAATGATTCAAAATGTCAATTGGATCATGCCTCATGTTGAATAACCACTTTTTAAACCCTCACAGTGACCAAAATTGCCATTTTTACAGAGTTTTGCTTACTCAAAAGCTTCACTTTTGACCCGTTTCAGGCACAGAAATGACTTTAAACACACTTATTTTAGTTGAAAAAGTCATAATTCACATCCAACAGTCATTTAGAGTCAAAAGATTAAATGTTAAAATGTCATCATTATAGACCATTTTGGGAACGTTCGACATGTCCGGAGTGATCGTTTTTCATCCGAAAATTGATTTTTTGGACTGTACCAAAAATGATTCAAAATGTCAATTGGATCATGCCTCATGTTGAATAACCACTTTTTAAACCCTCACAGTGACCAAAATTGCCATTTTTACAGAGTTTTGCTTACTCAAAAGCTTCAATTTTGACCCGTTTCAGTCACAAAAATTACTTTAAACACACTTATTTTAGTTGAAAAAGTCACAATTCACATCCAACAGTCATTTAGAGTCAAAAGATTAAATGTTAAAATTTCATCATTATAGACCATTTTGGGAACGTTCGACATGTCCGGAGTCATCGTTTTTCATCCGAAAATTGATTTTTTGGACTGTACCAAAAATGATTCAAAATGTCAATTGGATCATGCCTCATGTTGAATAACCACTTTTTAAACCCTCACAGTGACCAAAATTGCCATTTTTACAGAGTTTTGCTTACTCAAAAGCTTCAATTTTGACCCGTTTCAGGCACAGAAATGACTTTAAACACACTTGTTTTGGTTGAAAAAGTCATAATTCACATCCAACAGTCATTTAGAGTCAAAAGATTAAATGTTAAAATTTCATCATTATAGACCATTTTGGGAACGTTCGACATGTCCGGAGTCATCGTTTTTCATCCGAAAATCGATTTTTTGGACTGTACCAAAAATGATTCAAAATGTCAATTGGATCATGCCTCATGTTGAATAACCACTTTTTAAACCCTCACAGTGACCAAAATTGCCATTTTTACAGAGTTTTGCTTACTCAAAAGATTCAATTTTGACCCGTTTCAGGCACAGAAATGACTTTAAAAACACTTATTTTAGTTGAAAAAGTCATAATTCACATCCAACAGTCATTTAGAGTCAAAAGATTAAATGTTAAAATTTCATCATTATAGACCATTTTGGGAACGTTCGACATGTCCGGAGTCATCGTTTTTCATCCGAAAATCAATTTTTTAGACTGTACCAAAAATGATTCAAAATGTCAATTGGATCATGCCTCATGTTGAATAACCACTTTTTAAACCCTCACAGTGACCAAAATGGCCATTTTGACAGAGTTTTGCTTACTCAAAAGCTTCAATTTTGACCCGTTTCAGTCACAGAAATGACTTTAAACACACTTATTTTAGTTGAAAAAGTCATAATTCACATCCAACAGTCATTTAGAGTCAAAAGATTAAATGTTAAAATGTCATCATTATAGACCATTTTGGGAACGTTCGACATGTCCGGAGTCATCGTTTTTCATCCGAAAATCGATTTTTTGGACTGTACCAAAAATGATTCAAAATGTCAATTGGATCATGCCTCATGTTGAATAACCACTTTTTAAACCCTCACAGTGACCAAAATTGCCATTTTTACAGAGTTTTGCTTACTCAAAAGATTCAATTTTGACCCGTTTCAGGCACAGAAATGACTTTAAACACACTTATTTTAGTCGAAAAAGTCATAATTCACATCCAACAGTCATTTAGAGTCAAAAGATTAAATGTTAAAATTTCATCATTATAGACCATTTTGGGACCATTTTGGGAACGTTCGACATGTCCTCGAGTCATCGTTTTTCATCCGAAAATCGATTTTTTGGACTGTACCAAAAATGATTCAAAATGTCAATTGGATCATGCCTCATGTTGAATAACCACTTTTTAAACCCTCACAGTGACCAAAATTGCCATTTTTACAGAGTTTTGCTTACTCAAAAGCTTCAATTTTGACCTGTTTCAGTCACAGAAATGACTTTAAACACACTTATTTTAGTTGAAAAAGTCATAATTCACATCCAACAGTCATTTAGAGTCAAAAGATTAAATGTTAAAATTTCATCATTATAGACCATTTTGGGAATGTTCGACATGTCCGGAGTCATCGTTTTTCATCCGAAAATTGATTTT
This sequence comes from Lissotriton vulgaris, assembly GCF_964263255.1. NCBI lineage: Eukaryota > Metazoa > Chordata > Amphibia > Caudata > Salamandridae > Lissotriton > Lissotriton vulgaris. The sequence goes on from NW_028245328.1 coordinate 20,339, forward strand.
TTGGACTGTACCAAAAATTATTCAAAATGTCAATTGGATCATGCCTCATGTTGAATAACCACTTTTTAAACCCTCACAGTGACCAAAATTGCCATTTTTACAGAGTTTTGCTTACTCAAAAGCTTCAATTTTGACCCGTTTCAGGCACAGAAATGACTTTAAACACACTTATTTTAGTTGAAAAAGTCATAATTCACATCCAACAGTCATTTAGAGTCAAAAGATTAAATGTTAAAATTTCATCATTATAGACCATTTTGGGAACGTTCGACATGTCCGGAGTCATCGTTTTTCATCCGAAAATTGATTTTTTGGACTGTACCAAAAATGATTCAAAATGTCAATTGGATCATGCCTCATGTTGAATAACCACTTTTTAAACCCTCACAGTGACCAAAATGGCCATTTTTACAGAGTTTTGCTTACTCAAAAACTTAAATTTTGACCCGTTTCAGTCACAGAAATGACTTTAAACACACTTATTTTAGTTGAAAAAGTCATAATTCACATCCAACAGTCATTTAGAGTCAAAAGATTAAATGTTAAAATTTCATCATTATAGACCATTTTGGGAACGTTCGACATGTCCGGAGTCATCGTTTTTCATCCGAAAATCGATTTTTTGGACTGTACCAAAAATGATTCAAAATGTCAATTGGATCATGCCTCATGTTGAATAACCACTTTTGAAACCCTCACAGTGACCAAAATTGCCATTTTTACAGAGTTTTGATTACTCAAAAGCTTCAATTTTGACCCGTTTCAGTCACAAAAATTACTTTAAACACACTTATTTTAGTTGAAAAAGTCACAATTCACATCCAACAGTCATTTAGAGTCAAAAGATTAAATGTTAAAATGTCATCATTATAGACCATTTTGGGAACGTTCGACATGTCCGGAGTCATCGTTTTTCATCCGAAAATCGATTTTTTGGACTGTACCAAAAATGATTCAAAATGTCAATTGGATCATGCCTCATGTTGAATAACCACTTTTTAAACCCTCACAGTGACCAAAATTGCCATTTTTACAGAGTTTTGCTTACTCAAAAGCTTCAATTTTGACCCGTTTCAGGCACAGAAATGACTTTAAAAACACTTATTTTAGTTGAAAAAGTCATAATTCACATCCAACAGTCATTTAGAGTCACAAGATTAAATGTTAAAATTTCATCATTATAGACCATTTTGGGAACGTTCGACATGTCCGGAGTCATCGTTTTTCATCCGAAAATTGATTTTTTGGACTGTACCAAAAATGATTCAAAATGTCAATTGGATCGTGCCTCATGTTGAATAACCACTTTTTAAACCCTCACAGTGACCCAAATGGCCATTTTTACAGAGTTTTGCTTACTCAAAAGCTCCAATTTTGACCCGTTTCAGTCACAGAAATGACTTTAAACACACTTATTTTAGTTGAAAAAGTCATAATTCACATCCAACAGTCATTTAGAGTCAAAAGATTAAATGTTAAAATTTCATCATTATAGACCATTTTGGGAACGTTCGACATGTCCGGAGTCATCGTTTTTCATCCGAAAATCGATTTTTTGGACTGTACCAAAAATGATTCAAAATGTCAATTGGATCATGCCTCATGTTGAATAACCACTTTTTAAACCCTCACAGTGACCAAAATGGCCATTTTTACAGAGTTTTGCTTACTCAAAAGCTTCAATTTTGACCCGTTTCAGGCACAGAAATGACTTTAAACACACTTATTTTAGTCGAAAAAGTCATAATTCACATCCAACAGTCATTTAGAGTCAAAAGATTAAATGTTAAAATTTCATCATTATAGACCATTTTGGGACCATTTTGGGAACGTTCGACATGTCCTCGAGTCATCGTTTTTCATCCGAAAATCGATTTTTTGGACTGTACCAAAAATGATTCAAAATGTCAATTGGATCATGCTCATGTTGAATAACCACTTTTTAAACCCTCACAGTGACCAAAATTGCCATTTTTACAGAGTTTTGCTTACTCAAAAGCTTCAATTTTGACCTGTTTCAGTCACAGAAATGACTTTAAACACACTTATTTTAGTTGAAAAAGTCATAATTCACATCCAACAGTCATTTAGAGTCAAAAGATTAAATGTTAAAATTTCATCATTATAGACCATTTTGGGAATGTTCGACATGTCCGGAGTCATCGTTTTTCATCCGAAAATTGATTTTTTGGACTGTACCAAAAATTATTCAAAATGTCAATTGGATCATGCCTCATGTTGAATAACCACTTTTTAAACCCTCACAGTGACCAAAATTGCCATTTTTACAGAGTTTTGCTTACTCAAAAGCTTCAATTTTGACCCGTTTCAGGCACAGAAATGACTTTAAACACACTTATTTTAGTTGAAAAAGTCATAATTCACATCCAACAGTCATTTAGAGTCAAAAGATTAAATGTTAAAATTTCATCATTATAGACCATTTTGGGAACGTTCGACATGTCCGGAGTCATCGTTTTTCATCCGAAAATTGATTTTTTGGACTGTACCAAAAATGATTCAAAATGTCAATTGGATCATGCCTCATGTTGAATAACCACTTTTTAAACCCTCACAGTGACCAAAATGGCCATTTTTACAGAGTTTTGCTTACTCAAAAACTTAAATTTTGACCCGTTTCAGTCACAGAAATGACTTTAAACACACTTATTTTAGTTGAAAAAGTCATAATTCACATCCAACAGTCATTTAGAGTCAAAAGATTAAATGTTAAAATTTCATCATTATAGACCATTTTGGGAACGTTCGACATGTCCGGAGTCATCGTTTTTCATCCGAAAATCGATTTTTTGGACTGTACCAAAAATGATTCAAAATGTCAATTGGATCATGCCTCATGTTGAATAACCACTTTTGAAACCCTCACAGTGACCAAAATTGCCATTTTTACAGAGTTTTGATTACTCAAAAGCTTCAATTTTGACCCGTTTCAGTCACAAAAATTACTTTAAACACACTTATTTTAGTTGAAAAAGTCACAATTCACATCCAACAGTCATTTAGAGTCAAAAGATTAAATGTTAAAATTTCATCATTATAGACCATTTTGGGAACGTTCGACATGTCCGGAGTCATCGTTTTTCATCCGAAAATTGATTTTTTGGACTGTACCAAAAATGATTCAAAATGTCAATTGGATCATGCCTCATGTTGAATAACCACTTTTTAAACCCTCACAGTGACCAAAATTGCCATTTTTACAGAGTTTTGCTTACTCAAAAGCTTCAATTTTGACCCGTTTCAGTCACAGAAATGACTTTAAACACACTTATTTTAGTTGAAAAAGTCATAATTCACATCCAACAGTCATTTAGAGTCAAAAGATTAAATGTTAAAATTTCATCATTATAGACCATTTTGGGAACGTTCGACATGTCCGGAGTCATCGTTTTTCATCCGAAAATCGATTTTTTTGGACTGTACCAAAAATGATTCAAAATGTCAATTGGATCATGCCTCATGTTGAATAACCACTTTTTAAACCCTCACAGTGACCAAAATTGCCATTTTTACAGAGTTTTGCTTACTCAAAAGATTCAATTTTGACCCGTTTCAGGCACAGAAATGACTTTAAAAACACTTATTTTAGTTGAAAAAGTCATAATTCACATCCAACAGTCATTTAGAGTCAAAAGATTAAATGTTAAAATTTCATCATTATAGACCATTTTGGGAACGTTCGACATGTCCGGAGTCATCGTTTTTCATCCGAAAATTGATTTTTTGGACTGTACCAAAAATGATTCAAAATGTCAATTGGATCGTGCCTCATGTTGAATAACCACTTTTTAAACCCTCACAGTGACCCAAATGGCCATTTTTACAGAGTTTTGCTTACTCAAAAGCTTCAATTTTGACCCGTTTCAGTCACAGAAATGACTTTAAACACACTTATTTTAGTTGAAAAAGTCATAATTCACATCCAACAGTCATTTAGAGTCAAAAGAGTAAATGTTAAAATTTCATCATTATAGACCATTTTGGGAACGTTCGACATGTCCGGAGTCATCGTTTTTCATCCGAAAATCGATTTTTTGGACTGTACCAAAAATGATTCAAAATGCCAATTGGATCATGCCTCATGTTGAATAACCACTTTTTAAACCCTCACAGTGACCAAAATTGCCATTTTAACAGAGTTTTGCTTACTCAAAAGCTTCAATTTTGACCCGTTTCAGGCACAGAAATGACTTTAAACACACTTATTTTAGTTGAAAAAGTCATAATTCACATCCAACAGTCATTTAGAGTCAAAAGATTAAATGTTAAAATTTCATCATTATAGACCATTTTGGGAACGTTCGACATGTCCGGAGTCATCGTTTTTCATCCGAAAATCGATTTTTTGGACTGTACCAAAAATGATTCAAAATGTCAATTGGATCATGCCTCATGTTGAATAACCACTTTTTAAACCCTCACAGTGACCAAAATGGCCATTTTTACAGAGTTTTGCTTACTCAAAAGCTTCAATTTTGACCCGTTTCAGGCACAGAAATGACTTTAAACACACTTATTTTAGTCGAAAAAGTCATAATTCACATCCAACAGTCATTTAGAGTCAAAAGATTAAATGTTAAAATGTCATCATTATAGACCATTTTGGGAACGTTCGACATGTCCGGAGTCATCGTTTTTCATCCGAAAATCAATTTTTTAGACTGTACCAAAAATGATTCAAAATGTCAATTGGATCATGCCTCATGTTGAATAACCACTTTTTAAACCCTCACAGTGACCAAAATTGCCATTTTGACAGAGTTTTGATTACTCAAAAGCTTCAATTTTGACCCGTTTCAGTCACAAAAATTACTTTAAACACACTTATTTTAGTTGAAAAAGTCATAATTCACATCCAACAGTCATTTAGAGTCAAAAGATTAAATGTTAAAATTTCATCATTATAGACCATTTTGGGAACGTTCGACATGTCCGGAGTCATCGTTTTTCATCCGAAAATTGATTTTTTGGACTGTACCAAAAATTATTCAAAATGTCAATTGGATCATGCCTCATGTTGAATAACCACTTTTAAAACCCTCACAGTGACCAAAATTGCCATTTTTACAGAGTTTTGCTTACTCAAAAGCTTCAATTTTGACCCGTTTCAGGCACAGAAATGACTTTAAACACACTTATTTTAGTTGAAAAAGTCATAATTCACATCCAACAGTCATTTAGAGTCAAAAGATTAAATGTTAAAATTTCATCATTATAGACCATTTTGGGAACGTTCGACATGTCCGGAGTCATCGTTTTTCATCCGAAAATTGATTTTTTGGACTGTACCAAAAATGATTCAAAATGTCAATTGGATCATGCCTCATGTTGAATAACCACTTTTTAAACCCTCACAGTGACCAAAATGGCCATTTTTACAGAGTTTTGCTTACTCAAAAACTTCAATTTTGACCCGTTTCAGTCACAGAAATGACTTTAAACACACTTATTTTAGTTGAAAAAGTCATAATTCACATCCAACAGTCATTTAGAGTCAAAAGATTAAATGTTAAAATTTCATCATTATAGACCATTTTGGGAACGTTCAACATGTCCGGAGTCATCGTTTTTCATCCGAAAATCGATTTTTTGGACTGTACCAAAAATGATTCAAAATGTCAATTGGATCATGCCTCATGTTGAATAACCACTTTTGAAACCCTCACAGTGACCAAAATTGCCATTTTTACAGAGTTTTGATTACTCAAAAGCTTCAATTTTGACCCGTTTCAGTCACAAAAATTACTTTAAACACACTTATTTTAGTTGAAAAAGTCACAATTCACATCCAACAGTCATTTAGAGTCAAAAGATTAAATGTTAAAATTTCATCATTATAGACCATTTTGGGAACGTTCGACATGTCCGGAGTCATCGTTTTTCATCCGAAAATTGATTTTTTGGACTGTACCAAAAATGATTCAAAATGTCAATTGGATCATGCCTCATGTTGAATAACCACTTTTTAAACCCTCACAGTGACCAAAATTGCCATTTTTACAGAGATTTGCTTACTCAAAAGCTTCAATTTTGACCCGTTTCAGTCACAGAAATGACTTTAAACACACTTATTTTAGTTGAAAAAGTCATAATTCACATCCAACAGTCATTTAGAGTCAAAAGATTAAATGTTAAAATTTCATCATTATAGACCATTTTGGAAACGTTCGACATGTCCGGAGTCATCGTTTTTCATCCGAAAATCGATTTTTTGGACTGTACCAAAAATGATTCAAAATGTCAATTGGATCATGCCTCATGTTGAATAACCACTTTTTAAACCCTCACAGTGACCAAAATTGCCATTTTTACAGAGTTTTGCTTACTCAAAAGATTCAATTTTGACCCGTTTCAGGCACAGAAATGACTTTAAAAACACTTATTTTAGTTGAAAAAGTCATAATTCACATCCAACAGTCATTTAGAGTCAAAAGATTAAATGTTAAAATTTCATCATTATAGACCATTTTGGGAACGTTCGACATGTCCGGAGTCATCGTTTTTCATCCGAAAATTGATTTTTTGGACTGTACCAAAAATGATTCAAAATGTCAATTGGATCGTGCCTCATGTTGAATAACCACTTTTTAAACCCTCACAGTGACCCAAATGGCCATTTTTACAGAGTTTTGCTTACTCAAAAGCTTCAATTTTGACCCGTTTCAGTCACAGAAATGACTTTAAACACACTTATTTTAGTTGAAAAAGTCATAATTCACATCCAACAGTCATTTAGAGTCAAAAGAGTAAATGTTAAAATGTCATCATTATAGACCATTTTGGGAACGTTCGACATGTCCGGAGTCATCGTTTTTCATCCGAAAATCGATTTTTTGGACTGTACCAAAAATGATTCAAAATGTCAATTGGATCATGCCTCATGTTGAATAACCACTTTTTAAACCCTCACAGTGACCAAAATTGCCATTTTAACAGAGTTTTGCTTACTCAAAAGCTTCAATTTTGACCCGTTTCAGGCACAGAAATTACTTTAAACACACTTATTTTAGTTGAAAAAGTCATAATTCACATCCAACAGTCATTTAGAGTCAAAAGATTAAATGTTAAAATTTCATCATTATAGACCATTTTGGGAACGTTCGACATGTCCGGAGTCATCGTTTTTCATCCGAAAATCAATTTTTTAGACTGTACCAAAAATGATTCAAAATGTCAATTGGATCATGCCTCATGTTGAATAACCACTTTTTAAACCCTCACAGTGACCAAAATTGCCATTTTGACAGAGTTTTGATTACTCAAAAGCTTCAATTTTGACCCGTTTCAGTCACAAAAATTACTTTAAACACACTTATTTTAGTTGAAAAAGTCATAATTCACATCCAACAGTCATTTAGAGTCAAAAGATTAAATGTTAAAATTTCATCATTATAGACCATTTTGGGAACGTTCGACATGTCCGGAGTCATCGTTTTTCATCCGAAAATTGATTTTTTGGACTGTACCAAAAATGATTCAAAATGTCAATTGGATCGTGCCTCATGTTGAATAACCACTTTTTAAACCCTCACAGTGACCCAAATGGCCATTTTTACAGAGTTTTGCTTACTCAAAAGCTTCAATTTTGACCCGTTTCAGTCACAGAAATGACTTTAAACACACTTATTTTAGTTGAAAAAGTCATAATTCACATCCAACAGTCATTTAGAGTCAAAAGATTAAATGTTAAAATTTCATCATTATAGACCATTTTGGGAACGTTCGACATGTCCGGAGTCATCGTTTTTCATCCGAAAATGTATTTTTTGGACTGTACCAAAAATGATTCAAAATGTCAATTGGATCATGCCTCATGTTGAATAACCACTTTTTAAACCCTCACAGTGACCAAAATGGCCATTTTTACAGAGTTTTGCTTACTCAAAAGCTTCAATTTTGACCCGTTTCAGTCACAGAAATGACTTTAAACACACTTATTTTAGTTGAAAAAGTCATAATTCACATCCAACAGTCATTTAGAGTCAAAAGATTAAATGTTAAAATTTCATCATTATAGACCATTTTGGAAACGTTCGACATGTCCGGAGTCATCGTTTTTCATCCGAAAATCGATTTTTTGGACTGTACCAAAAATGATTCAAAATGTCAATTGGATCATGCCTCATGTTGAATAACCACTTTTTAAACCCTCACAGTGACCAAAATTGCCATTTTTACAGAGTTTTGCTTACTCAAAAGATTCAATTTTGACCCGTTTCAGGCACAGAAATGACTTTAAAAACACTTATTTTAGTTGAAAAAGTCATAATTCACATCCAACAGTCATTTAGAGTCAAAAGATTAAATGTTAAAATTTCATCATTATAGACCATTTTGGGAACGTTCGACATGTCCGGAGTCATCGTTTTTCATCCGAAAATTGATTTTTTGGACTGTACCAAAAATGATTCAAAATGTCAATTGGATCGTGCCTCATGTTGAATAACCACTTTTTAAACCCTCACAGTGACCCAAATGGCCATTTTTACAGAGTTTTGCTTACTCAAAAGCTTCAATTTTGACCCGTTTCAGTCACAGAAATGACTTTAAACACACTTATTTTAGTTGAAAAAGTCATAATTCACATCCAACAGTCATTTAGAGTCAAAAGAGTAAATGTTAAAATTTCATCATTATAGACCATTTTGGGAACGTTCGACATGTCCGGAGTCATCGTTTTTCATCCGAAAATCGATTTTTTGGACTGTACCAAAAATGATTCAAAATGTCAATTGGATCATGCCTCATGTTGAATAACCACTTTTTAAACCCTCACAGTGACCAAAATTGCCATTTTTACAGAGTTTTGCTTACTCAAAAGCTTCAATTTTGACCCGTTTCAGTCACAGAAATGACTTTAAACACACTTATTTTAGTTGAAAAAGTCATAATTCACATCCAACAGTCATTTAGAGTCAAAAGATTAAATGTTAAAATTTCATCATTATAGACCATTTTGGGAACGTTCGACATGTCCGGAGTCATCGTTTTTCATCCGAAAATCGATTTTTTGGACTGTACCAAAAATGATTCAAAATGTCAATTGGATCATGCCTCATGTTGAATAACCACTTTTTAAACCCTCACAGTGACCAAAATTGCCATTTTTACAGAGTTTTGCTTACTCAAAAGATTCAATTTTGACCCGTTTCAGGCACAGAAATGACTTTAAAAACACTTATTTTAGTTGAAAAAGTCATAATTCACATCCAACAGTCATTTAGAGTCAAAAGATTAAATGTTAAAATTTCATCATTATAGACCATTTTGGGAACGTTCGACATGTCCGGAGTCATCGTTTTTCATCCGAAAATTGATTTTTTGGACTGTACCAAAAATGATTCAAAATGTCAATTGGATCGTGCCTCATGTTGAATAACCACTTTTTAAACCCTCACAGTGACCCAAATGGCCATTTTTACAGAGTTTTGCTTACTCAAAAGCTTCAATTTTGACCCGTTTCAGTCACAGAAATGACTTTAAACACACTTATTTTGGTTGAAAAAGTCATAATTCACATCCAACAGTCATTTAGAGTCAAAAGAGTAAATGTTAAAATTTCATCATTATAGACCATTTTGGGAACGTTCGACATGTCCGGAGTCATCGTTTTTCATCCGAAAATCGATTTTTTGGACTGTACCAAAAATGATTCAAAATGCCAATTGGATCATGCCTCATGTTGAATAACCACTTTTTAAACCCTCACAGTGACCAAAATTGCCATTTTAACAGAGTTTTGCTTACTCAAAAGCTTCAATTTTGACCCGTTTCAGGCACAGAAATGACTTTAAACACACTTATTTTAGTTGAAAAAGTCATAATTCACATCCAACAGTCATTTAGAGTCAAAAGATTAAATGTTAAAATTTCATCATTATAGACCATTTTGGGAACGTTCGACATGTCCGGAGTCATCGTTTTTCATCCGAAAATCGATTTTTTGGACTGTACCAAAAATGATTCAAAATGTCAATTGGATCATGCCTCATGTTGAATAACCACTTTTTAAACCCTCACAGTGACCAAAATGGCCATTTTTACAGAGTTTTGCTTACTCAAAAGCTTCAATTTTGACCCGTTTCAGGCACAGAAATGACTTTAAACACACTTATTTTAGTCGAAAAAGTCATAATTCACATCCAACAGTCATTTAGAGTCAAAAGATTAAATGTTAAAATGTCATCATTATAGACCATTTTGGGAACGTTCGACATGTCCGGAGTCATCGTTTTTCATCCGAAAATCAATTTTTTAGACTGTACCAAAAATGATTCAAAATGTCAATTGGATCATGCCTCATGTTGAATAACCACTTTTTAAACCCTCACAGTGACCAAAATTGCCATTTTGACAGAGTTTTGATTACTCAAAAGCTTCAATTTTGACCCGTTTCAGTCACAAAAATTACTTTAAACACACTTATTTTAGTTGAAAAAGTCATAATTCACATCCAACAGTCATTTAGAGTCAAAAGATTAAATGTTAAAATTTCATCATTATAGACCATTTTGGGAACGTTCGACATGTCCGGAGTCATCGTTTTTCATCCGAAAATTGATTTTTTGGACTGTACCAAAAATGATTCAAAATGTCAATTGGATCATGCCTCATGTTGAATAACCACTTTTTAAACCCTCACAGTGACCAAAATTGCCATTTTTACAGAGTTTTGCTTACTCAAAAGCTTCAATTTTGACCCGTTTCAGTCACAGAAATGACTTTAAACACACTTATTTTAGTTGAAAAAGTCATAATTCACATCCAACAGTCATTTAGAGTCAAAAGATTAAATGTTAAAATTTCATCATTATAGACCATTTTGGAAACGTTCGACATGTCCGGAGTCATCGTTTTTCATCCGAAAATCGATTTTTTGGACTGTACCAAAAATGATTCAAAATGTCAATTGGATCATGCCTCATGTTGAATAACCACTTTTTAAACCCTCACAGTGACCAAAATTGCCATTTTAACAGAGTTTTGCTTACTCAAAAGCTTCAATTTTGACCCGTTTCAGGCACAGAAATTACTTTAAACACACTTATTTTAGTTGAAAAAGTCATAATTCACATCCAACAGTCATTTAGAGTCAAAAGATTAAATGTTAAAATTTCATCATTATAGACCATTTTGGGAACGTTCGACATGTCCGGAGTCATCGTTTTTCATCCGAAAATCAATTTTTTAGACTGTACCAAAAATGATTCAAAATGTCAATTGGATCATGCCTCATGTTGAATAACCACTTTTTAAACCCTCACAGTGACCAAAATTGCCATTTTGACAGAGTTTTGATTACTCAAAAGCTTCAATTTTGACCCGTTTCAGTCACAAAAATTACTTTAAACACACTTATTTTAGTTGAAAAAGTCATAATTCACATCCAACAGTCATTTAGAGTCAAAAGATTAAATGTTAAAATTTCATCATTATAGACCATTTTGGGAACGTTCGACATGTCCGGAGTCATCGTTTTTCATCCGAAAATTGATTTTTTGGACTGTACCAAAAATGATTCAAAATGTCAATTGGATCGTGCCTCATGTTGAATAACCACTTTTTAAACCCTCACAGTGACCCAAATGGCCATTTTTACAGAGTTTTGCTTACTCAAAAGCTTCAATTTTGACCCGTTTCAGTCACAGAAATGACTTTAAACACACTTATTTTAGTTGAAAAAGTCATAATTCACATCCAACAGTCATTTAGAGTCAAAAGATTAAATGTTAAAATTTCATCATTATAGACCATTTTGGGAACGTTCGACATGTCCGGAGTCATCGTTTTTCATCCGAAAATGTATTTTTTGGACTGTACCAAAAATGATTCAAAATGTCAATTGGATCATGCCTCATGTTGAATAACCACTTTTTAAACCCTCACAGTGACCAAAATGGCCATTTTTACAGAGTTTTGCTTACTCAAAAGCTTCAATTTTGACCCGTTTCAGTCACAGAAATGACTTTAAACACACTTATTTTAGTTGAAAAAGTCATAATTCACATCCAACAGTCATTTAGAGTCAAAAGATTAAATGTTAAAATTTCATCATTATAGACCATTTTGGAAACGTTCGACATGTCCGGAGTCATCGTTTTTCATCCGAAAATCGATTTTTTGGACTGTACCAAAAATGATTCAAAATGTCAATTGGATCATGCCTCATGTTGAATAACCACTTTTTAAACCCTCACAGTGACCAAAATTGCCATTTTTACAGAGTTTTGCTTACTCAAAAGATTCAATTTTGACCCGTTTCAGGCACAGAAATGACTTTAAAAACACTTATTTTAGTTGAAAAAGTCATAATTCACATCCAACAGTCATTTAGAGTCAAAAGATTAAATGTTAAAATTTCATCATTATAGACCATTTTGGGAACGTTCGACATGTCCGGAGTCATCGTTTTTCATCCGAAAATTGATTTTTTGGACTGTACCAAAAATGATTCAAAATGTCAATTGGATCGTGCCTCATGTTGAATAACCACTTTTTAAACCCTCACAGTGACCCAAATGGCCATTTTTACAGAGTTTTGCTTACTCAAAAGCTTCAATTTTGACCCGTTTCAGTCACAGAAATGACTTTAAACACACTTATTTTAGTTGAAAAAGTCATAATTCACATCCAACAGTCATTTAGAGTCAAAAGAGTAAATGTTAAAATTTCATCATTATAGACCATTTTGGGAACGTTCGACATGTCCGGAGTCATCGTTTTTCATCCGAAAATCGATTTTTTGGACTGTACCAAAAATGATTCAAAATGTCAATTGGATCATGCCTCATGTTGAATAACCACTTTTTAAACCCTCACAGTGACCAAAATTGCCATTTTTACAGAGTTTTGCTTACTCAAAAGCTTCAATTTTGACCCGTTTCAGTCACAGAAATGACTTTAAACACACTTATTTTAGTTGAAAAAGTCATAATTCACATCCAACAGTCATTTAGAGTCAAAAGATTAAATGTTAAAATTTCATCATTATAGACCATTTTGGGAACGTTCGACATGTCCGGAGTCATCGTTTTTCATCCGAAAATCGATTTTTTGGACTGTACCAAAAATGATTCAAAATGTCAATTGGATCATGCCTCATGTTGAATAACCACTTTTTAAACCCTCACAGTGACCAAAATTGCCATTTTTACAGAGTTTTGCTTACTCAAAAGATTCAATTTTGACCCGTTTCAGGCACAGAAATGACTTTAAAAACACTTATTTTAGTTGAAAAAGTCATAATTCACATCCAACAGTCATTTAGAGTCAAAAGATTAAATGTTAAAATTTCATCATTATAGACCATTTTGGGAACGTTCGACATGTCCGGAGTCATCGTTTTTCATCCGAAAATTGATTTTTTGGACTGTACCAAAAATGATTCAAAATGTCAATTGGATCGTGCCTCATGTTGAATAACCACTTTTTAAACCCTCACAGTGACCCAAATGGCCATTTTTACAGAGTTTTGCTTACTCAAAAGCTTCAATTTTGACCCGTTTCAGTCACAGAAATGACTTTAAACACACTTATTTTGGTTGAAAAAGTCATAATTCACATCCAACAGTCATTTAGAGTCAAAAGAGTAAATGTTAAAATTTCATCATTATAGACCATTTTGGGAACGTTCGACATGTCCGGAGTCATCGTTTTTCATCCGAAAATCGATTTTTTGGACTGTACCAAAAATGATTCAAAATGCCAATTGGATCATGCCTCATGTTGAATAACCACTTTTTAAACCCTCACAGTGACCAAAATTGCCATTTTAACAGAGTTTTGCTTACTCAAAAGCTTCAATTTTGACCCGTTTCAGGCACAGAAATGACTTTAAACACACTTATTTTAGTTGAAAAAGTCATAATTCACATCCAACAGTCATTTAGAGTCAAAAGATTAAATGTTAAAATTATGTCATCATTATAGTCCATTTTGGGAACGTTCGACATGTCCGGAGTCATCGTTTTTCATCCGAAAATTGATTTTTTGGACTGTACCAAAAATGATTCAAAATGTCAATTGGATCATGCCTCATGTTGAATAACCACTTTTTAAACCCTCACAGTGACCAAAATTGCCATTTTTACAGAGTTTTGCTTACTCAAAAGCTTCAATTTTGACCCGTTTCAGGCACAGAAATGACTTTAAACACACTTATTTTAGTTGAAAAAGTCATAATTCACATCCAACAGTCATTTAGAGTCAAAAGATTAAATGTTAAAATGTCATCATTATAGACCATTTTGGGAACGTTCGACATGTCCGGAGTGATCGTTTTTCATCCGAAAATTGATTTTTTGGACTGTACCAAAAATGATTCAAAATGTCAATTGGATCATGCCTCATGTTGAATAACCACTTTTTAAACCCTCACAGTGACCATAATGGCCATTTTTACAGAGTTTTGCTTACTCAAAAACTTCAATTTTGACCCGTTTCAGTCACAGAAATGACTTTAAACACACTTATTTTAGTTGAAAAAGTCATAATTCACATCCAACAGTCATTTAGAGTCAAAAGATTAAATGTTAAAATTTCATCATTATAGACCATTTTGGGAACGTTCGACATGTCCGGAGTCATCGTTTTTCATCCGAAAATCGATTTTTTGGACTGTACCAAAAATGATTCAAAATGTCAATTGGATCATGCCTCATGTTGAATAACCACTTTTTAAACCCTCACAGTGACCAAAATTGCCATTTTTACAGAGTTTTGCTTACTCAAAAGCTTCAATTTTGACCCGTTTCAGGCACAGAAATGACTTTAAACACACTTATTTTAGTTGAAAAAGTCATAATTCACATCCAACAGTCATTTAGAGTCAAAAGATTAAATGTTAAAATGTCATCATTATAGACCATTTTGGGAACGTTCGACATGTCCGGAGTCATCGTTTTTCATCCGAAAATTGATTTTTTGGACTGTACCAAAAATGATTCAAAATGTCAATTGGATCATGCCTCATGTTGAATAACCACTTTTTAAACCCTCACAGTGACCAAAATTGCCATTTTTACAGAGTTTTGCTTACTCAAAAGCTTCAATTTTGACCCGTTTCAGGCACAGAAATGACTTTAAACACACTTATTTTAGTTGAAAAAGTCATAATTCACATCCAACAGTCAGTTAGAGTCAAAAGATTAAATGTTAAAATTTCATCATTATAGACCATTTTGGGAACGTTCGACATGTCCGGAGTCATCGTTTTTCATCCGAAAATTGATTTTTTGGACTGTACCAAAAATGATTCAAAATGTCAATTGGATCGTGCCTCATGTTGAATAACCACTTTTTAAACCCTCACAGTGACCAAAATGGCCATTTTTACAGAGTTTTGCTTACTCAAAAGCTTCAATTTTGACCCGTTTCAGGCACAGAAATTACTTTAAACACACTTATTTTAGTTGAAAAAGTCATAATTCACATCCAACAGTCATTTAGAGTCAAAAGATTAAATGTTAAAATTTCATCATTATAGACCATTTTGGGAACGTTCGACATGTCCGGAGTCATCGTTTTTCATCCGAAAATCGATTTTTTGGACTGTACCAAAAATGATTCAAAATGTCAATGGATCATGCCTCATGTTGAATAACCACTTTTTAAACCCTCACAGTGACCAAAATTGCCATTTTTACAGAGTTTTGATTACTCAAAAGCTTCAATTTTGACCCGTTTCAGTCACAAAAATTACTTTAAACACACTTATTTTAGTTGAAAAAGTCATAATTCACATCCAACAGTCATTTAGAGTCAAAAGATTAAATGTTAAAATTTCATCATTATAGACCATTTTGGGAACGTTCGACATGTCCGGAGTCATCGTTTTTCATCCGAAAATAGATTTTTTGGACTGTACCAAAAATGATTCAAAATGTCAATTGGATCATGCCTCATGTTGAATAACCACTTTTTAAACCCTCACAGTGACCAAAATTGCCATTTTTACAGAGTTTTGCTTACTCAAAAGCTTCAATTTTGACCGGTTTCAGGCACAGAAATGACTTTAAACACACTTATTTTAGTTGAAAAAGTCATAATTCACATCCAACAGTCATTTAGAGTCAAAAGATTAAATGTTAAAATGTCATCATTATAGTCCATTTTGGGAACGTTCGACATGTCCGGAGTCATCGTTTTTCATCCGAAAATTGATTTTTTGGACTGTACCAAAAATGATTCAAAATGTCAATTGGATCATGCCTCATGTTGAATAACCACTTTTTAAACCCTCACAGTGACCAAAATTGCCATTTTTACAGAGTTTTGCTTACTCAAAAGCTTCAATTTTGACCCGTTTCAGGCACAGAAATGACTTTAAACACACTTATTTTAGTTGAAAAAGTCATAATTCACATCCAACAGTCATTTAGAGTCAAAAGATTAAATGTTAAAATGTCATCATTATAGACCATTTTGGGAACGTTCGACATGTCCGGAGTGATCGTTTTTCATCCGAAAATTGATTTTTTGGACTGTACCAAAAATGATTCAAAATGTCAATTGGATCATGCCTCATGTTGAATAACCACTTTTTAAACCCTCACAGTGACCATAATGGCCATTTTTACAGAGTTTTGCTTACTCAAAAACTTCAATTTTGACCCGTTTCAGTCACAGAAATGACTTTAAACACACTTATTTTAGTTGAAAAAGTCATAATTCACATCCAACAGTCATTTAGAGTCAAAAGATTAAATGTTAAAATTTCATCATTATAGACCATTTTGGGAACGTTCGACATGTCCGGAGTCATCGTTTTTCATCCGAAAATCGATTTTTTGGACTGTACCAAAAATGATTCAAAATGTCAATTGGATCATGCCTCATGTTGAATAACCACTTTTTAAACCCTCACAGTGACCAAAATTGCCATTTTTACAGAGTTTTGCTTACTCAAAAGCTTCAATTTTGACCCGTTTCAGGCACAGAAATGACTTTAAACACACTTATTTTAGTTGAAAAAGTCATAATTCACATCCAACAGTCATTTAGAGTCAAAAGATTAAATGTTAAAATGTCATCATTATAGACCATTTTGGGAACGTTCGACATGTCCGGAGTCATCGTTTTTCATCCGAAAATTGATTTTTTGGACTGTACCAAAAATGATTCAAAATGTCAATTGGATCATGCCTCATGTTGAATAACCACTTTTTAAACCCTCACAGTGACCAAAATTGCCATTTTTACAGAGTTTTGCTTACTCAAAAGCTTCAATTTTGACCCGTTTCAGGCACAGAAATGACTTTAAACAGACTTATTTTAGTTGAAAAAGTCATAATTCACATCCAACAGTCAGTTAGAGTCAAAAGATTAAATGTTAAAATTTCATCATTATAGACCATTTTGGGAACGTTCGACATGTCCGGAGTCATCGTTTTTCATCCGAAAATTGATTTTTTGGACTGTACCAAAAATGATTCAAAATGTCAATTGGATCGTGCCTCATGTTGAATAACCACTTTTTAAACCCTCACAGTGACCAAAATGGCCATTTTTACAGAGTTTTGCTTACTCAAAAGCTTCAATTTTGACCCGTTTCAGGCACAGAAATTACTTTAAACACACTTATTTTAGTTGAAAAAGTCATAATTCACATCCAACAGTCATTTAGAGTCAAAAGATTAAATGTTAAAATTTCATCATTATAGACCATTTTGGGAACGTTCGACATGTCCGGAGTCATCGTTTTTCATCCGAAAATCGATTTTTTGGACTGTACCAAAAATGATTCAAAATGTCAATGGATCATGCCTCATGTTGAATAACCACTTTTTAAACCCTCACAGTGACCAAAATTGCCATTTTTACAGAGTTTTGATTACTCAAAAGCTTCAATTTTGACCCGTTTCAGTCACAAAAATTACTTTAAACACACTTATTTTAGTTGAAAAAGTCATAATTCACATCCAACAGTCATTTAGAGTCAAAAGATTAAATGTTAAAATTTCATCATTGTAGACCATTTTGGGAACGTTCGACATGTCCGGAGTCATCGTTTTTCATCCGAAAATTGATTTTTTGGACTGTACCAAAAATGATTCAAAATGTCAATTGGATCATGCCTCATGTTGAATAACCACTTTTTAAACCCTCACAGTGACCAAAATTGCCATTTTTACAGAGTTTTGCTTACTCAAAAGCTTCAATTTTGACCCGTTTCAGGCACAGAAATGACTTTAAACACACTTATTTTAGTTGAAAAAGTCATAATTCACATCCAACAGTCATTTAGAGTCAAAAGATTAAATGTTAAAATTTCATCATTATAGACCATTTTGGGAACGTTCAACATGTCCGGAGTCATCGTTTTTCATCCGAAAATCGATTTTTTGGACTGTACCAAAAATGATTCAAAATGTCAATTGGATCATGCCTCATGTTGAATAACCACTTTTTAAACCCTCACAGTGACCAAAATTGCCATTTTTACAGAGTTTTGCTTACTCAAAAGCTTCAATTTTGACCCGTTTCAGGCACAGAAATGATTTTAAACACACTTGTTTTAGTTGAAAAAGTCATAATTCACATCCAACAGTCATTTAGAGTCAAAAGATTAAATGTTAAAATTTCATCATTATAGACCATTTTGGGAACGTTCGACATGTCCGGAGTCATCGTTTTTCATCCGAAAATTGATTTTTTGGACTGTACCAAAAATGATTCAAAATGTCAATTGGATCATGCCTCATGTTGAATAACCACTTTTTAAACCCTCACAGTGACCAAAATTGCCATTTTTACAGAGTTTTGCTTACTCAAAAGCTTCAATTTTGACCCGTTTCAGGCACAGAAATGACTTTAAAAACACTTATTTTAGTTGAAAAAGTCATAATTCACATCCAACAGTCATTTAGAGTCAAAAGATTAAATGTTAAAATTTCATCATTATAGACCATTTTGGGAACGTTCGACATGTCCGGAGTCATCGTTTTTCATCCGAAAATTGATTTTTTGGACTGTACCAAAAATGATTCAAAATGTCAATTGGATCGTGCCTCATGTTGAATAACCACTTTTTAAACCCTCACAGTGACCCAAATGGCCATTTTTACAGAGTTTTGCTTACTCAAAAGCTTCAATTTTGACCCGTTTCAGTCACAGAAATGACTTTAAACACACTTATTTTAGTTGAAAAAGTCATAATTCACATCCAACAGTCATTTAGAGTCAAAAGATTAAATGTTAAAATTTCATCATTATAGACCATTTTGGGAACGTTCGACATGTCCGGAGTCATCGTTTTTCATCCGAAAATCGATTTTTTGGACTGTACCAAAAATGATTCAAAATGTCAATTGGATCATGCCTCATGTTGAATAACCACTTTTTAAACCCTCACAGTGACCAAAATTGCCATTTTAACAGAGTTTTGCTTACTCAAAAGCTTCAATTTTGACCGGTTTCAGGCACAGAAATGACTTTAAACACACTTATTTTAGTTGAAAAAGTCATAATTCACATCCAACAGTCATTTAGAGTCAAAAGATTAAATGTTAAAATTTCATCATTATAGACCATTTTGGGAACGTTCGACATGTCCGGAGTCATCGTTTTTCATCCGAAAATCAATTTTTTAGACTGTACCAAAATGATTCAAAATGTCAATTGGATCATGCCTCATGTTGAATAACCACTTTTTAAACCCTCACAGTGACCAAAATTGCCATTTTGACAGAGTTTTGATTACTCAAAAGCTTCAATTTTGACCCGTTTCAGTCACAAAAATTACTTTAAACACACTTATTTTAGTTGAAAAAGTCATAATTCACATCCAACAGTCATTTAGAGTCAAAAGATTAAATGTTAAAATTTCATCATTATAGACCATTTTGGGAACGTTCGACATGTCCGGAGTCATCGTTTTTCATCCGAAAATCGATTTTTTGGACTGTACCAAAAATGATTCAAAATGTCAATTGGATCATGCCTCATGTTGAATAACCACTTTTTAAACCCTCACAGTGACCAAAATTGCCATTTTTACAGAGTTTTGCTTACTCAAAAGCTTCAATTTTGACCCGTTTCAGGCACAGAAATGACTTTAAACACACTTATTTTAGTTGAAAAAGTCATAATTCACATCCAACAGTCATTTAGAGTCAAAAGATTAAATGTTAAAATGTCATCATTATAGACCATTTTGGGAACGTTCGACATGTCCGGAGTCATCGTTTTTCATCCGAAAATTGATTTTTTGGACTGTACCAAAAATGATTCAAAATGTCAATTGGATCATGCCTCATGTTGAATAACCACTTTTTAAACCCTCACAGTGACCAAAATTGCCATTTTTACAGAGTTTTGCTTACTCAAAAGCTTCAATTTTGACCCGTTTCAGGCACAGAAATGACTTTAAACAGACTTATTTTAGTTGAAAAAGTCATAATTCACATCCAACAGTCAGTTAGAGTCAAAAGATTAAATGTTAAAATTTCATCATTATAGACCATTTTGGGAACGTTCGACATGTCCGGAGTCATCGTTTTTCATCCGAAAATTGATTTTTTGGACTGTACCAAAAATGATTCAAAATGTCAATTGGATCGTGCCTCATGTTGAATAACCACTTTTTAAACCCTCACAGTGACCAAAATGGCCATTTTTACAGAGTTTTGCTTACTCAAAAGCTTCAATTTTGACCCGTTTCAGGCACAGAAATTACTTTAAACACACTTATTTTAGTTGAAAAAGTCATAATTCACATCCAACAGTCATTTAGAGTCAAAAGATTAAATGTTAAAATTTCATCATTATAGACCATTTTGGGAACGTTCGACATGTCCGGAGTCATCGTTTTTCATCCGAAAATCGATTTTTTGGACTGTACCAAAAATGATTCAAAATGTCAATGGATCATGCCTCATGTTGAATAACCACTTTTTAAACCCTCACAGTGACCAAAATTGCCATTTTTACAGAGTTTTGATTACTCAAAAGCTTCAATTTTGACCCGTTTCAGTCACAAAAATTACTTTAAACACACTTATTTTAGTTGAAAAAGTCATAATTCACATCCAACAGTCATTTAGAGTCAAAAGATTAAATGTTAAAATTTCATCATTGTAGACCATTTTGGGAACGTTCGACATGTCCGGAGTCATCGTTTTTCATCCGAAAATTGATTTTTTGGACTGTACCAAAAATGATTCAAAATGTCAATTGGATCATGCCTCATGTTGAATAACCACTTTTTAAACCCTCACAGTGACCAAAATTGCCATTTTTACAGAGTTTTGCTTACTCAAAAGCTTCAATTTTGACCCGTTTCAGGCACAGAAATGACTTTAAACACACTTATTTTAGTTGAAAAAGTCATAATTCACATCCAACAGTCATTTAGAGTCAAAAGATTAAATGTTAAAATTTCATCATTATAGACCATTTTGGGAACGTTCAACATGTCCGGAGTCATCGTTTTTCATCCGAAAATCGATTTTTTGGACTGTACCAAAAATGATTCAAAATGTCAATTGGATCATGCCTCATGTTGAATAACCACTTTTTAAACCCTCACAGTGACCAAAATTGCCATTTTTACAGAGTTTTGCTTACTCAAAAGCTTCAATTTTGACCCGTTTCAGGCACAGAAATGATTTTAAACACACTTGTTTTAGTTGAAAAAGTCATAATTCACATCCAACAGTCATTTAGAGTCAAAAGATTAAATGTTAAAATTTCATCATTATAGACCATTTTGGGAACGTTCGACATGTCCGGAGTCATCGTTTTTCATCCGAAAATTGATTTTTTGGACTGTACCAAAAATGATTCAAAATGTCAATTGGATCATGCCTCATGTTGAATAACCACTTTTTAAACCCTCACAGTGACCAAAATTGCCATTTTTACAGAGTTTTGCTTACTCAAAAGCTTCAATTTTGACCCGTTTCAGGCACAGAAATGACTTTAAAAACACTTATTTTAGTTGAAAAAGTCATAATTCACATCCAACAGTCATTTAGAGTCAAAAGATTAAATGTTAAAATTTCATCATTATAGACCATTTTGGGAACGTTCGACATGTCCGGAGTCATCGTTTTTCATCCGAAAATTGATTTTTTGGACTGTACCAAAAATGATTCAAAATGTCAATTGGATCGTGCCTCATGTTGAATAACCACTTTTTAAACCCTCACAGTGACCCAAATGGCCATTTTTACAGAGTTTTGCTTACTCAAAAGCTTCAATTTTGACCCGTTTCAGTCACAGAAATGACTTTAAACACACTTATTTTAGTTGAAAAAGTCATAATTCACATCCAACAGTCATTTAGAGTCAAAAGATTAAATGTTAAAATTTCATCATTATAGACCATTTTGGGAACGTTCGACATGTCCGGAGTCATCGTTTTTCATCCGAAAATCGATTTTTTGGACTGTACCAAAAATGATTCAAAATGTCAATTGGATCATGCCTCATGTTGAATAACCACTTTTTAAACCCTCACAGTGACCAAAATTGCCATTTTAACAGAGTTTTGCTTACTCAAAAGCTTCAATTTTGACCCGTTTCAGGCACAGAAATGACTTTAAACACACTTATTTTAGTTGAAAAAGTCATAATTCACATCCAACAGTCATTTAGAGTCAAAAGATTAAATGTTAAAATTTCATCATTATAGACCATTTTGGGAACGTTCGACATGTCCGGAGTCATCGTTTTTCATCCGAAAATCAATTTTTTAGACTGTACCAAAATGATTCAAAATGTCAATTGGATCATGCCTCATGTTGAATAACCACTTTTTAAACCCTCACAGTGACCAAAATTGCCATTTTGACAGAGTTTTGATTACTCAAAAGCTTCAATTTTGACCCGTTTCAGTCACAAAAATTACTTTAAACACACTTATTTTAGTTGAAAAAGTCATAATTCACATCCAACAGTCATTTAGAGTCAAAAGATTAAATGTTAAAATTTCATCATTATAGACCATTTTGGGAACGTTCGACATGTCCGGAGTCATCGTTTTTCATCCGAAAATCTATTTTTTGGACTGTACCAAAAATGATTCAAAATGTCAATTGGATCATGCCTCATGTTGAATAACCACTTTTTAAACCCTCACAGTGACCAAAATGGCCATTTTTACAGAGTTTTGCTTACTCAAAAGCTTCAATTTTGACCCGTTTCAGTCACAGAAATGACTTTAAACACACTTATTTTAGTTGAAAAAGTCATAATTCACATCCAACAGTCATTTAGAGTCAAAAGATTAAATGTTAAAATTTCATCATTATAGACCATTTTGGGAACGTTCGACATGTCCTCGAGTCATCGTTTTTCATCCGAAAATCGATTTTTTGGACTGTACCAAAAATGATTCAAAATGTCAATTGGATCGTGCCTCATGTTGAATAACCACTTTTTAAACCCTCACAGTGACCAAAATTGCCATTTTTACAGAGTTTTGCTTACTCAAAAGCTTCAATTTTGACCTGTTTCAGTCACAGAAATGACTTTAAACACACTTATTTTAGTTGAAAAAGTCATAATTCACATCCAACAGTCATTTAGAGTCAAAAGATTAAATGTTAAAATTCCATCATTATAGACCATTTTGGGAACGTTCGACATGTCCGGAGTCATCGTTTTTCATCCGAAAATTGATTTTTTGGACTGTACCAAAAATGATTCAAAATGTCAATTGGATCATGCCTCATGTTGAATAACCACTTTTTAAACCCTCACAGTGACCAAAATTGCCATTTTTACAGAGTTTTGCTTACTCAAAAGCTTCAATTTTGACCCGTTTCAGGCACAGAAATGACTTTAAACACACTTATTTTAGTTGAAAAAGTCATAATTCACATCCGACTGTCATTTAGAGTCAAAAGATTAAATGTTAAAATTTCATCATTATAGACCATTTTGGGAACGTTCGACATGTCCGGAGTCATCGTTTTTCATCCGAAAATCGATTTTTTGGACTGTACCAAAAATGATTCAAAATGTCAATTGGATCGTGCCTCATGTTGAATAACCACTTTTTAAACCCTCACAGTGACCAAAATGGCCATTTTTACAGAGTTTTGCTTACTCAAAAGCTTCAATTTTGACCCGTTTCAGTCATAGAAATGACTTTAAACACACTTATTTTAGTTGAAAAAGTCATAATTCACATCCAACAGTCATTTAGAGTTAAAAGATTAAATGTTAAAATTTCATCATTATAGACCATTTTGGGAACGTTCGACATGTCCGGAGTCATCGTTTTTCATCCGAAAATCGATTTTTTGGACTGTACCAAAAATGATTCAAAATGTCTATTGGATCATGCCTCATGTTGAATAACCACTTTTTAAACCCTCACAGTGACCAAAATTGCCATTTTTACAGAGTTTTGCTTACTCAAAAGCTTCAATTTTGACCCGTTTCAGGCACAGAAATGACTTTAAACACACTTATTTTAGTTGAAAAAGTCATAATTCACATCCAACAGTCATTTAGAGTCAAAAGATTAAATGTTAAAATGTCATCATTATAGACCATTTTGGGAACGTTCGACATGTCCGGAGTCATCGTTTTTCATCCGAAAATTGATTTTTTGGACTGTACCAAAAATGATTCAAAATGTCAATTGGATCATGCCTCATGTTGAATAACCACTTTTTAAACCCTCACAGTGACCAAAATTGCCATTTTTACAGAGTTCTGCTTACTCAAAAGCTTCAAATTTGACCCGTTTCAGGCACAGAAATGACTTTAAACACACTTATTTTAGTTGAAAAAGTCATAATTCACATCCAACAGTCATTTAGAGTCAAAAGATTAAATGTTAAAATTTCATCATTATAGACCATTTTGGGAACGTTCGACATGTCCGGAGTCATCGTTTTTCATCCGAAAATTGATTTTTTGGACTGTACCAAAAATGATTCAAAATGTCAATTGGATCATGCCTCATGTTGAATAACCACTTTTTAAACCCTCACAGTGACCAAAATGGCCATTTTTACAGAGTTTTGCTTACTCAAAAGCTTCAATTTTGACCCGTTTCAGTCACAGAAATGACTTTAAACACACTTATTTTAGTTGAAAAAGTCATAATTCACATCCAACAGTCATTTAGAGTCAAAAGATTAAATGTTAAAATTTCATCATTATAGACCATTTTGGGAACGTTCGACATGTCCGGAGTCATCGTTTTTCATCCGAAAATCGATTTTTTGGACTGTACCAAAAATGATTCAAAATGTCAATTGGATCATGCCTCATGTTGAATAACCACTTTTTAAACCCTCACAGTGACCAAAATTGCCATTTTTACAGAGTTTTGATTACTCAAAAGCTTCAATTTTGACCCGTTTCAGTCACAAAAATTACTTTAAACACACTTATTTTAGTTGAAAAAGTCATAATTCACATCCAACAGTCATTTAGAGTCAAAAGATTAAATGTTAAAATTTTATCATTATAGACCATTTTGGGAACGTTCGACATGTCCGGAGTCATCGTTTTTCATCCGAAAATTGATTTTTTGGACTGTACCAAAAATGATTCAAAATGTCAATTGGATCATGCCTCATGTTGAATAACCACTTTTTAAACCCTCACAGTGACCAAAATTGCCATTTTTACAGAGTTTTGCTTACTCAAAAGCTTCAATTTTGACCCGTTTCAGGCACAGAAATGACTTTAAACACACTTATTTTAGTTGAAAAAGTCATAATTCACATCCGACAGTCATTTAGAGTCAAAAGATTAAATGTTAAAATTTCATCATTATAGACCATTTTGGGAACGTTCGACATGTCCGGAGTCATCGTTTTTCATCCGAAAATCGATTTTTTGGACTGTACCAAAAATGATTCAAAATGTCAATTGGATCATGCCTCATGTTGAATAACCACTTTTTAAACCCTCACAGTGACCAAAATTGCCATTTTTACAGAGTTTTGCTTACTCAAAAGCTTCAATTTTGACCCGTTTCAGGCACAGAAATGACTTTAAACACACTTATTTTAGTTGAAAAAGTCATAATTCACATCCAACAGTCATTTAGAGTCAAAAGATTAAATGTTAAAATTTCATCATTATAGACCATTTTGGGAACGTTCGACATGTCCGGAGTCATCGTTTTTCATCCGAAAATCGATTTTTTGGACTGTACCAAAAATGATTCAAAATGTCTATTGGATCATGCCTCATGTTGAATAACCACTTTTTAAACCCTCACAGTGACCAAAATTGCCATTTTTACAGAGTTTTGCTTACTCAAAAGCTTCAATTTTGACCCGTTTCAGGCACAGAAATGACTTTAAACACACTTATTTTAGTTGAAAAAGTCATAATTCACATCCAACAGTCATTTAGAGTCAAAAGATTAAATGTTAAAATGTCATCATTATAGACCATTTTGGGAACGTTCGACATGTCCGGAGTCATCGTTTTTCATCCGAAAATTGATTTTTTGGACTGTACCAAAAATGATTCAAAATGTCAATTGGATCATGCCTCATGTTGAATAACCACTTTTTAAACCCTCACAGTGACCAAAATTGCCATTTTTACAGAGTTCTGCTTACTCAAAAGCTTCAAATTTGACCCGTTTCAGGCACAGAAATGACTTTAAACACACTTATTTTAGTTGAAAAAGTCATAATTCACATCCAACAGTCATTTAGAGTCAAAAGATTAAATGTTAAAATTTCATCATTATAGACCATTTTGGGAACGTTCGACATGTCCGGAGTCATCGTTTTTCATCCGAAAATTGATTTTTTGGACTGTACCAAAAATGATTCAAAATGTCAATTGGATCATGCCTCATGTTGAATAACCACTTTTTAAACCCTCACAGTGACCAAAATGGCCATTTTTACAGAGTTTTGCTTACTCAAAAGCTTCAATTTTGACCCGTTTCAGTCACAGAAATGACTTTAAACACACTTATTTTAGTTGAAAAAGTCATAATTCACATCCAACAGTCATTTAGAGTCAAAAGATTAAATGTTAAAATTTCATCATTATAGACCATTTTGGGAACGTTCGACATGTCCGGAGTCATCGTTTTTCATCCGAAAATCGATTTTTTGGACTGTACCAAAAATGATTCAAAATGTCAATTGGATCATGCCTCATGTTGAATAACCACTTTTTAAACCCTCACAGTGACCAAAATTGCCATTTTTACAGAGTTTTGATTACTCAAAAGCTTCAATTTTGACCCGTTTCAGTCACAAAAATTACTTTAAACACACTTATTTTAGTTGAAAAAGTCATAATTCACATCCAACAGTCATTTAGAGTCAAAAGATTAAATGTTAAAATTTTATCATTATAGACCATTTTGGGAACGTTCGACATGTCCGGAGTCATCGTTTTTCATCCGAAAATTGATTTTTTGGACTGTACCAAAAATGATTCAAAATGTCAATTGGATCATGCCTCATGTTGAATAACCACTTTTTAAACCCTCACAGTGACCAAAATGGCCATTTTTACAGAGTTTTGCTTACTCAAAAGCTTCAATTTTGACCCGTTTCAGTCACAGAAATGACTTTAAACACACTTATTTTAGTTGAAAAAGTCATAATTCACATCCAACAGTCATTTAGAGTCAAAAGATTAAATGTTAAAATTTCATCATTATAGACCATTTTGGGAACGTTCGACGCGTCCGGAGTCATCGTTTTTCATCCGAAAATCGATTTTTTGGACTGTACCAAAAATGATTCAAAATGTCAATTGGATCATGCCTCATGTTGAATAACCACTTTTTAAACCCTCACAGTGACCAAAATTGCCATTTTTACAGAGTTTTGCTTACTCAAAAGCTTCAATTTTGACCTGTTTCAGTCACAGAAATGACTTTAAACACACTTATTTTAGTTGAAAAAGTCATAATTCACATCCAACAGTCATTTAGAGTCAAAAGATTAAATGTTAAAATTTCATCATTATAGACCATTTTGGGAACGTTCGACATGTCCGGAGTCATCGTTTTTCATCCGAAAATTGATTTTTTGGACTGTACCAAAAATTATTCAAAATGTCAATTGGATCATGCCTCATGTTGAATAACCACTTTTTAAACCCTCACAGTGACCAAAATTGCCATTTTTACAGAGTTTTGCTTACTCAAAAGCTTCAATTTTGACCCGTTTCAGGCACAGAAATGACTTTAAACACACTTATTTTAGTTGAAAAAGTCATAATTCACATCCGACAGTCATTTAGAGTCAAAAGATTAAATGTTAAAATTTCATCATTATAGACCATTTTGGGAACGTTCGACATGTCCGGAGTCATCGTTTTTCATCCGAAAATCGATTTTTTGGACTGTACCAAAAATGATTCAAAATGTCAATTGGATCATGCCTCATGTTGAATAACCACTTTTTAAACCCTCACAGTGACCAAAATTGCCATTTTTACAGAGTTTTGCTTACTCAAAAGCTTCAATTTTGACCCGTTTCAGGCACAGAAATGACTTTAAACACACTTATTTTAGTTGAAAAAGTCATAATTCACATCCAACAGTCATTTAGAGTCAAAAGATTAAATGTTAAAATTTCATCATTATAGACCATTTTGGGAACGTTCGACATGTCCGGAGTCATCGTTTTTCATCCGAAAATCGATTTTTTGGACTGTACCAAAAATGATTCAAAATGTCAATTGGATCATGCCTCATGTTGAATAACCACTTTTTAAACCCTCACAGTGACCAAAATTGCCATTTTTACAGAGTTTTGATTACTCAAAAGCTTCAATTTTGACCCGTTTCAGTCACAAAAATTACTTTAAACACACTTATTTTAGTTGAAAAAGTCATAATTCACATCCAACAGTCATTTAGAGCCAAAGGATTAAATGTTAAAATTTCATCATTGTAGACCATTTTGGGAACGTTCGACATGTCCGGAGTCATCGTTTTTCATCCGAAAATTGATTTTTTGGACTGTACCAAAAATGATTCAAAATGTCAATTGGATCATGCCTCATGTTGAATAACCACTTTTTAAACCCTCACAGTGACCAAAATTGCCATTTTTACAGAGTTTTGCTTACTCAAAAGCTTCAATTTTGACCCGTTTCAGGCACAGAAATGACTTTAAACACACTTATTTTAGTTGAAAAAGTCATAATTCACATCCAACAGTCATTTAGAGTCAAAAGATTAAATGTTAAAATTTCATCATTATAGACCATTTTGGGAACGTTCGACATGTCCGGAGTCATCGTTTTTCATCCGAAAATTGATTTTTTGGACTGTACCAAAAATGATTCAAAATGTCAATTGGATCGTGCCTCATGTTGAATAACCACTTTTTAAACCCTCACAGTGACCAAAATGGCCATTTTTACAGAGTTTTGCTTACTCAAAAGCTTCAATTTTGACCCGTTTCAGTCACAGAAATGACTTTAAACACACTTATTTTAGTTGAAAAAGTCATAATTCACATCCAACAGTCATTTAGAGTCAAAAGATTAAATGTTAAAATTTCATCATTATAGACCATTTTGGTAACGTTCGACATGTCCGGAGTCATCGTTTTTCATCCGAAAATTGATTTTTTGGACTGTACCAAAAATTATTCAAAATGTCAATTGGATCATGCCTCATGTTGAATAACCACTTTTTAAACCCTCACAGTGACCAAAATTGCCATTTTTACAGAGTTTTGCTTACTCAAAAGCTTCAATTTTGACCCGTTTCAGGCACAGAAATGACTTTAAACACACTTATTTTAGTTGAAAAAGTCATAATTCACATCCGACAGTCATTTAGAGTCAAAAGATTAAATGTTAAAATTTCATCATTATAGACCATTTTGGGAACGTTCGACATGTCCGGAGTCATCGTTTTTCATCCGAAAATCGATTTTTTGGACTGTACCAAAAATGATTCAAAATGTCAATTGGATCGTGCCTCATGTTGAATAACCACTTTTTAAACCCTCACAGTGACCAAAATGGCCATTTTTACAGAGTTTTGCTTACTCAAAAGCTTCAATTTTGACCCGTTTCAGTCATAGAAATGACTTTAAACACACTTATTTTAGTTGAAAAAGTCATAATTCACATCCAACAGTCATTTAGAGTCAAAAGATTAAATGTTAAAATTTCATCATTATAGACCATTTTGGGAACGTTCGACATGTCCGGAGTCATCGTTTTTCATCCGAAAATAGATTTTTTGGACTGTACCAAAAATGATTCAAAATGTCAATTGGATCATGCCTCATGTTGAATAACCACTTTTTAAACCCTCACAGTGACCAAAATTGCCATTTTTACAGAGTTTTGCTTACTCAAAAGCTTCAATTTTGACCGGTTTCAGGCACAGAAATGACTTTAAACACACTTATTTTAGTTGAAAAAGTCATAATTCACATCCAACAGTCATTTAGAGTCAAAAGATTAAATGTTAAAATGTCATCATTATAGTCCATTTTGGGAACGTTCGACATGTCCGGAGTCATCGTTTTTCATCCGAAAATTGATTTTTTGGACTGTACCAAAAATGATTCAAAATGTCAATTGGATCATGCCTCATGTTGAATAACCACTTTTTAAACCCTCACAGTGACCAAAATTGCCATTTTTACAGAGTTTTGCTTACTCAAAAGCTTCAATTTTGACCCGTTTCAGGCACAGAAATGACTTTAAACACACTTATTTTAGTTGAAAAAGTCATAATTCACATCCAACAGTCATTTAGAGTCAAAAGATTAAATGTTAAAATGTCATCATTATAGACCATTTTGGGAACGTTCGACATGTCCGGAGTGATCGTTTTTCATCCGAAAATTGATTTTTTGGACTGTACCAAAAATGATTCAAAATGTCAATTGGATCATGCCTCATGTTGAATAACCACTTTTTAAACCCTCACAGTGACCATAATGGCCATTTTTACAGAGTTTTGCTTACTCAAAAACTTCAATTTTGACCCGTTTCAGTCACAGAAATGACTTTAAACACACTTATTTTAGTTGAAAAAGTCATAATTCACATCCAACAGTCATTTAGAGTCAAAAGATTAAATGTTAAAATTTCATCATTATAGACCATTTTGGGAACGTTCGACATGTCCGGAGTCATCGTTTTTCATCCGAAAATCGATTTTTTGGACTGTACCAAAAATGATTCAAAATGTCAATTGGATCATGCCTCATGTTGAATAACCACTTTTTAAACCCTCACAGTGACCAAAATTGCCATTTTTACAGAGTTTTGCTTACTCAAAAGCTTCAATTTTGACCCGTTTCAGGCACAGAAATGACTTTAAACACACTTATTTTAGTTGAAAAAGTCATAATTCACATCCAACAGTCATTTAGAGTCAAAAGATTAAATGTTAAAATGTCATCATTATAGACCATTTTGGGAACGTTCGACATGTCCGGAGTCATCGTTTTTCATCCGAAAATTGATTTTTTGGACTGTACCAAAAATGATTCAAAATGTCAATTGGATCATGCCTCATGTTGAATAACCACTTTTTAAACCCTCACAGTGACCAAAATTGCCATTTTTACAGAGTTTTGCTTACTCAAAAGCTTCAATTTTGACCCGTTTCAGGCACAGAAATGACTTTAAACACACTTATTTTAGTTGAAAAAGTCATAATTCACATCCAACAGTCAGTTAGAGTCAAAAGATTAAATGTTAAAATTTCATCATTATAGACCATTTTGGGAACGTTCGACATGTCCGGAGTCATCGTTTTTCATCCGAAAATTGATTTTTTGGACTGTACCAAAAATGATTCAAAATGTCAATTGGATCGTGCCTCATGTTGAATAACCACTTTTTAAACCCTCACAGTGACCAAAATGGCCATTTTTACAGAGTTTTGCTTACTCAAAAGCTTCAATTTTGACCCGTTTCAGGCACAGAAATTACTTTAAACACACTTATTTTAGTTGAAAAAGTCATAATTCACATCCAACAGTCATTTAGAGTCAAAAGATTAAATGTTAAAATTTCATCATTATAGACCATTTTGGGAACGTTCGACATGTCCGGAGTCATCGTTTTTCATCCGAAAATCGATTTTTTGGACTGTACCAAAAATGATTCAAAATGTCAATGGATCATGCCTCATGTTGAATAACCACTTTTTAAACCCTCACAGTGACCAAAATTGCCATTTTTACAGAGTTTTGATTACTCAAAAGCTTCAATTTTGACCCGTTTCAGTCACAAAAATTACTTTAAACACACTTATTTTAGTTGAAAAAGTCATAATTCACATCCAACAGTCATTTAGAGTCAAAAGATTAAATGTTAAAATTTCATCATTGTAGACCATTTTGGGAACGTTCGACATGTCCGGAGTCATCGTTTTTCATCCGAAAATTGATTTTTTGGACTGTACCAAAAATGATTCAAAATGTCAATTGGATCATGCCTCATGTTGAATAACCACTTTTTAAACCCTCACAGTGACCAAAATTGCCATTTTTACAGAGTTTTGCTTACTCAAAAGCTTCAATTTTGACCCGTTTCAGGCACAGAAATGACTTTAAACACACTTATTTTAGTTGAAAAAGTCATAATTCACATCCAACAGTCATTTAGAGTCAAAAGATTAAATGTTAAAATTTCATCATTATAGACCATTTTGGGAACGTTCGACATGTCCGGAGTCATCGTTTTTCATCCGAAAATCGATTTTTTGGACTGTACCAAAAATGATTCAAAATGTCAATTGGATCATGCCTCATGTTGAATAACCACTTTTTAAACCCTCACAGTGACCAAAATTGCTATTTTTACAGAGTTTTGCTTACTCAAAAGCTTCAATTTTGACCCGTTTCAGGCACAGAAATGACTTTAAAAACACTTATTTTAGTTGAAAAAGTCATAATTCACATCCAACAGTCATTTAGAGTCAAAAGATTAAATGTTAAAATTTCATCATTATAGACCATTTTGGGAACGTTCGACATGTCCGGAGTCATCGTTTTTCATCCGAAAATTGATTTTTGGACTGTACCAAAAATGATTCAAAATGTCAATTGGATCGTGCCTCATGTTGAATAACCACTTTTTAAACCCTCACAGTGACCCAAATGGCCATTTTTACAGAGTTTTGCTTACTCAAAAGCTTCAATTTTGACCCGTTTCAGTCACAGAAATGGCTTTAAACACACTTATTTTAGTTGAAAAAGTCATAATTCACATCCAACAGTCATTTAGAGTCAAAAGATTAAATGTTAAAATTTCATCATTATAGACCATTTTGGGAACGTTCGACATGTCCGGAGTCATTGTTTTTCATCCGAAAATCGATTTTTTGGACTGTACCAAAAATGATTCAAAATGTCAATTGGATCATGCCTCATGTTGAATAACCACTTTTTAAACCCTCACAGTGACCAAAATTGCCATTTTTACAGAGTTTTGATACTCAAAAGCTTCAATTTTGACCCGTTTCAGGCACAGAAATGACTTTAAACACACTTATTTTAGTTGAAAAAGTCATAATTCACATCCAACAGTCAGTTAGAGTCAAAAGATTAAATGTTAAAATTTCATCATTATAGACCATTTTGGGAACGTTCGACATGTCCGGAGTCATCGTTTTTCATCCGAAAATTGATTTTTTGGACTGTACCAAAAATGATTCAAAATGTCAATTGGATCGTGCCTCATGTTGAATAACCACTTTTTAAACCCTCATAGTGACCAAAATGGCCATTTTTACAGAGTTTTGCTTACTCAAAAGCTTCAATTTTGACCCGTTTCAGGCACAGAAATTACTTTAAACACACTTATTTTAGTTGAAAAAGTCATAATTCACATCCAACAGTCATTTAGAGTCAAAAGATTAAATGTTAAAATTTCATCATTATAGACCATTTTGGGAACGTTCGACATGTCCGGAGTCATCGTTTTTCATCCGAAAATCGATTTTTTGGACTGTACCAAAAATGATTCAAAATGTCAATTGGATCATGCCTCATGTTGAATAACCACTTTTTAAACCCTCACAGTGACCAAAATTGCCATTTTTACAGAGTTTTGATTACTCAAAAGCTTCAATTTTGACCCGTTTCAGTCACAAAAATTACTTTAAACACACTTATTTTAGTTGAAAAAGTCATAATTCACATCCAACAGTCATTTAGAGTCAAAAGATTAAATGTTAAAATTTCATCATTGTAGACCATTTTGGGAACGTTCGACATGTCCGGAGTCATCGTTTTTCATCCGAAAATTGATTTTTTGGACTGTACCAAAAATGATTCAAAATGTCAATTGGATCATGCCTCATGTTGAATAACCACTTTTTAAACCCTCACAGTGACCAAAATTGCCATTTTTACAGAGTTTTGCTTACTCAAAAGCTTCAATTTTGACCCGTTTCAGGCACAGAAATGACTTTAAACACACTTATTTTAGTTGAAAAAGTCATAATTCACATCCAACAGTCATTTAGAGTCAAAAGATTAAATGTTAAAATTTCATCATTATAGACCATTTTGGGAACGTTCAACATGTCCGGAGTCATCGTTTTTCATCCGAAAATCGATTTTTTGGACTGTACCAAAAATGATTCAAAATGTCAATTGGATCATGCCTCATGTTGAATAACCACTTTTTAAACCCTCACAGTGACCAAAATTGCCATTTTTACAGAGTTTTGATTACTCAAAAGCTTCAATTTTGACCCGTTTCAGTCACAAAAATTACTTTAAACACACTTATTTTAGTTGAAAAAGTCATAATTCACATCCAACAGTCATTTAGAGTCAAAAGATTAAATGTTAAAATTTCATCATTGTAGACCATTTTGGGAACGTTCGACATGTCCGGAGTCATCGTTTTTCATCCGAAAATTGATTTTTTGGACTGTACCAAAAATGATTCAAAATGTCAATTGGATCATGCCTCATGTTGAATAACCACTTTTTAAACCCTCACAGTGACCAAAATTGCCATTTTTACAGAGTTTTGCTTACTCAAAAGCTTCAATTTTGACCCGTTTCAGGCACAGAAATGACTTTAAACACACTTATTTTAGTTGAAAAAGTCATAATTCACATCCAACAGTCATTTAGAGTCAAAAGATTAAATGTTAAAATTTCATCATTATAGACCATTTTGGGAACGTTCGACATGTCCGGAGTCATCGTTTTTCATCCGAAAATCGATTTTTTGGACTGTACCAAAAATGATTCAAAATGTCAATTGGATCATGCCTCATGTTGAATAACCACTTTTAAACCCTCACAGTGACCAAAATTGCCATTTTTACAGAGTTTTGCTTACTCAAAAGCTTCAATTTTGACCCGTTTCAGGCACAGAAATGACTTTAAACACACTTATTTTAGTTGAAAAAGTCATAATTCACATCCAACACTCATAGTTAGAGTCAAAAGATTAAATGTTAAAATTTCATCATTATAGACCATTTTGGGAACGTTCGACATGTCCGGAGTCATCGTTTTCATCCGAAAATTTGATTTTTTGGACTGTACCAAAAATGATTCAAAATGTCAATTGGATCATGCCTCATGTTGAATAACCACTTTTATAACCCTCACAGTGACCAAAATTGCCATTTTTACAGAGTTTTGCTTACTCAAAAGCTTCAATTTTGACCCGTTTCAGGCACAGAAATGACTTTAACACACTTATTTTAGTTGAAAAAGTCATAATTCACATCCAACAGTCATTTAGAGTCAAAAGATTAAATGTTAAAATTTCATCATTATAGACCATTTTGGGAACGTTCGACATGTCCGGAGTCATCGTTTTTCATCCGAAAATTGATTTTTTGGACTGTACCAAAAATGATTCAAAATGTCAATTGGATCGTGCCTCATGTTGAATAACCACTTTTTAAACCCTCACAGTGACCAAAATTGCCATTTTTACAGAGTTTTGCTTACTCAAAAGCTTCAATTTTGACCCGTTTCAGCACAGAAATGACTTTAAACACACTTATTTTAGTTGAAAAAGTCATAATTCACATCCAACAGTCATTTAGAGTCAAAAGATTAAATGTTAAAATTTCATCATTATAGACATTTTGGGAACGTTCGACATGTCCGGAGTCATTGTTTTTCATCCGAAAATCGATTTTTTGGACTGTACCAAAAATGATTCAAAATGTCAATTGGATCATGCCTCATGTTGAATAAGCACTTTTTACCCTCACAGTGACCAAAATTGCCATTTTTACAGAGTTTTGCTTACTCAAAAGCTTCAATTTTGACCCGTTTCAGGCACAGAAATGACTTTAAACACACTTGTTTTAGTTGAAAAAGTCATAATTCACATCCAACAGTCATTTAGAGTCAAAAGATTAAATGTTAAAATTTCATCATTATAGACCATTTTGGGAACGTTCGACATGTCCGGAGTCATCGTTTTTCATCCGAAAATCGATTTTTTGGACTGTACCAAAAATGATTCAAAATGTCAATTGGATCATGTCTCATGTTGAATAACCACTTTTTAAACCCTCACAGTGACCAAAATTGCCATTTTTACAGAGTTTTGATTACTCAAAAGCTTCAATTTTGACCCGTTTCAGTCACAAAAATTACTTTAAACACACTTATTTTAGTTGAAAAAGTCATAATTCACATCCAACAGTCATTTAGAGTCAAAAGATTAAATGTTAAAATTTCATCATTGTAGACCATTTTGGGAACGTTCGACATGTCCGGAGTCATCGTTTTTCATCCGAAAATTGATTTTTGGACTGTACCAAAAATGATTCAAAATGTCAATTGGATCATGCCTCATGTTGAATAACCACTTTTTAAACCCTCACAGTGACCAAAATTGCCATTTTTACAGAGTTTTGCTTACTCAAAAGCTTCAATTTTGACCCGTTTCAGGCACAGAAATGACTTTAAACACACTTATTTTAGTTGAAAAAGTCATAATTCACATCCAACAGTCATTTAGAGTCAAAAGATTAAATGGTAAAATTTCATCATTATAGACCATTTTGGGAACGTTCGACATTTCCGGAGTCTTCGTTTTTCATCCGAAAATTGATTTTTGGACTGTACCAAAAATGATTCAAAATGTCAATTGGATCGTGCCTCATGTTGAATAACCACTTTTTAAACCCTCACAGTGACCAAAATGGCCATTTTTACAGAGTTTTGCTTACTCAAAAGCTTCAATTTTGACCCGTTTCAGTCACAGAAATGACTTTAAACACACTTATTTTAGTTGAAAAAGTCATAATTCACATCCAACAGTCATTTAGAGTCAAAAGATTAAATGTTAAAATTTCATCATTATAGACCATTTTGGGAACGTTCGACATGTCCGGAGTAATCGTTTTTCATCCGAAAATCGATTTTTTTGGACTGTACCAAAAATGATTCAAAATGTCAATTGGATCATGCCTCATGTTGAATAACCACTTTTTAAACCCTCACAGTGACCAAAATTGCCATTTTTACAGAGTTTTGCTTACTCAAAAGCTTCAATTTTGACCTGTTTCAGTCACAGAAATGACTTTAAACACACTTATTTTAGTTGAAAAAGTCATAATTCACATCCAACAGTCATTTAGAGTCAAAAGATTTAAATGTTAAAATTTCATCATTATAGACCATTTTGGAACGTTCGACATGTCCGGAGTCATCGTTTTTCATCCGAAAATTGATTTTTTGGACTGTACCAAAAATTATTCAAATTGTCAATTGGATCATGCCTCATGTTGAATAACCACTTTTTAAACCCTCACAGTGACCAAAATTGCCATTTTTACAGAGTTTTGCTTACTCAAAAGCTTCAATTTTGACCCGTTTCAGGCACAGAAATGACTTTAAACACACTTATTTTAGTTGAAAAAGTCATAATTCACATCCGACAGTCATTTAGAGTCAAAAGATTAAATGTTAAAATTTCATCATTATAGACCATTTTGGGAACGTTCAACATGTCCGGAGTCATCGTTTTTCATCCGAAAATAGATTTTTTTGGACTGTACCAAAAATGATTCAAAATGTCAATTGGATCATGCCTCATGTTGAATAACCACTTTTTAAACCCTCACAGTGACCAAAATTGCCATTTTTACAGAGTTTTGCTTACTCAAAAGCTTCAATTTTGACCGGTTTCAGGCACAGAAATGACTTTAAACACACTTATTTTAGTTGAAAAAGTCATAATTCACATCCAACAGTCATTTAGAGTCAAAAGATTAAATGTTAAAATGTCATCATTATAGACCATTTTGGGAACGTTCGACATGTCCGGAGTGATCGTTTTTCATCCGAAAATTGATTTTTTGGACTGTACCAAAAATGATTCAAAATGTCAATTGGATCATGCCTCATGTTGAATAACCACTTTTTAAACCCTCACAGTGACCAAAATGGCCATTTTTACAGAGTTTTGCTTACTCAAAAACTTCAATTTTGACCCGTTTCAGTCACAGAAATGACTTTAAACACACTTATTTTAGTTGAAAAAGTCATAATTCACATCCAACAGTCATTTAGAGTCAAAAGATTAAATGTTAAAATTTCATCATTATAGACCATTTTGGGAACGTTCGACATGTCCGGAGTCATCGTTTTTCATCCGAAAATCGATTTTTTGGACTGTACCAAAAATGATTCAAAATGTCAATTGGATCATGCCTCATGTTGAATAACCACTTTTTAAACCCTCACAGTGACCAAAATTGCCATTTTTACAGAGTTTTGCTTACTCAAAAGCTTCAATTTTGACCCGTTTCAGTCACAAAAATTACTTTAAACACACTTATTTTAGTTGAAAAAGTCATAATTCACATCCAACAGTCATTTAGAGTTAAAAGATTAAATGTTAAAATTTCATCATTATAGACCATTTTGGGAACGTTCGACATGTGCGGAGTCATCGTTTTTCATCCGAAAATTGATTTTTTGGACTGTACCAAAAATGATTCAAAATGTCAATTGGATCATGCCTCATGTTGAATAACCACTTTTTAAACCCTCACAGTGACCAAAATTGCAATTTTTACAGAGTTTTGCTTACTCAAAAGCTTCAATTTTGACCCGTTTCAGTCACAGAAATGACTTTAAACACACTTATTTTAGTTGAAAAAGTCATAATTCACATCCAACAGTCATTTAGAGTCAAAAGATTAAATGTTAAAATTTCATCATTATAGACCATTTTGGGAACGTTCGACATGTCCGGAGTCATTGTTTTTCATCCGAAAATCGATTTTTTGGACTGTACCAAAAATGATTCAAAATGTCAATTGGATCATGCCTCATGTTGAATAACCACTTTTTAAACCCTCACAGTGACCAAAATTGCCATTTTTACAGAGTTTTGCTTACTCAAAAGCTTCAATTTTGACCCGTTTCAGGCACAGAAATGACTTTAAACACACTTGTTTTAGTTGAAAAAGTCATAATTCACATCCAACAGTCATTTAGAGTCAAAAGATTAAATGTTAAAATTTCATCATTATAGACCATTTTGGGAACGTTCGACATGTCCGGAGTCATCGTTTTTCATCCGAAAATCGATTTTTTGGACTGTACCAAAAATGATTCAAAATGTCAATTGGATCATGCCTCATGTTGAATAACCACTTTTTAAACCCTCACAGTGACCAAAATTGCTATTTTTACAGAGTTTTGCTTACTCAAAAGCTTCAATTTTGACCCGTTTCAGGCACAGAAATGACTTTAAAAACACTTATTTTAGTTGAAAAAGTCATAATTCACATCCAACAGTCATTTAGAGTCAAAAGATTAAATGTTAAAATTTCATCATTATAGACCATTTTGGGAACGTTCGACATGTCCGGAGTCATCGTTTTTCATCCGAAAATTGATTTTTTGGACTGTACCAAAAATGATTCAAAATGTCAATTGGATCGTGCCTCATGTTGAATAACCACTTTTTAAACCCTCACAGTGACCCAAATGGCCATTTTTACAGAGTTTTGCTTACTCAAAAGCTTATATTTTGACCCGTTTCAGTCACAGAAATGACTTTAAACACACTTATTTTAGTTGAAAAAGTCATAATTCACATCCAACAGTCATTTAGAGTCAAAAGATTAAATGTTAAAATTTCATCATTATAGACCATTTTGGGAACGTTCGACATGTCCGGAGTCATTGTTTTTCATCCGAAAATCGATTTTTTGGACTGTACCAAAAATGATTCAAAATGTCAATTGGATCATGCCTCATGTTGAATAACCACTTTTTAAACCCTCACAGTGACCAAAATTGCCATTTTTACAGAGTTTTGCTTACTCAAAAGCTTCAATTTTGACCCGTTTCAGGCACAGAAATGACTTTAAACACACTTATTTTAGTTGAAAAAGTCATAATTCACATCCAACAGTCATTTAGAGTCAAAAGATTAAATGTTAAAATTTCATCATTATAGACCTTTTTGGGAACGTTCGACATGTCCGGAGTCATCGTTTTTCATCCGAAAATTGATTTTTTGGACTGTACCAAAAATGATTCAAAATGTCAATTGGATCATGCCTCATGTTGAATAACCACTTTTTAAACCCTCACAGTGACCAAAATTGCCATTTTTACAGAGTTTTGCTTACTCAAAAGGTTCAATTTTGACCCGTTTTAGGCACAGAAATGACTTTAAACACACTTATTTTAGTTGAAAAAGTCATAATTCACATCTGACAGTCATTTAGAGTCAAAAGATTAAATGTTAAAATTTCATCATTATAGACCATTTTGGGAACGTTCGACATGTCCGGAGTCATCGTTTTTCATCCGAAAATCGATTTTTTGGACTGTACCAAAAATGATTCAAAATGTCAATTGGATCGTGCCTCATGTTGAATAACCACTTTTTAAACCCTCACAGTGACCAAAATTGCCATTTTTACAGAGTTTTGCTTACTCAAAAGCTTCAATTTTGACCTGTTTCAGTCACAGAAATGACTTTAAACACACTTATTTTAGTTGAAAAAGTCATAATTCACATCCAACAGTCATTTAGAGTCAAAAGATTAAATGTTAAAATTTCATCATTATAGACCATTTTGGGAACGTTCGACATGTCCGGAGTCATCGTTTTTCATCCGAAAATTGATTTTTTGGACTGTACCAAAAATGATTCAAAATGTCAATTGGATCATGCCTCATGTTGAATAACCACTTTTTAAACCCTCACAGTGACCAAAATTGCCATTTTTACAGAGTTTTGCTTACTCAAAAGGTTCAATTTTGACCCGTTTTAGGCACAGAAATGACTTTAAACACACTTATTTTAGTTGAAAAAGTCATAATTCACATCCGACAGTCATTTAGAGTCAAAAGATTAAATGTTAAAATTTCATCATTATAGACCATTTTGGGAACGTTCGACATGTCCGGAGTCATCGTTTTGCATCCGAAAATCGATTTTTTGGACTGTACCAAAAATTATTCAAAATGTCAATTGGATCGTGCCTCATGTTGAATAACCACTTTTTAAACCCTCACAGTGACCAAAATTGCCATTTTTACAGAGTTTTGATTACTCAAAAGCTTCACTTTTGACCCGTTTCAGTCACAAAAATTACTTTAAACACACTTATTTTAGTTGAAAAAGTCATAATTCACATCCAACAGTCATTTAGAGTTAAAAGATTAAATGTTAAAATTTCATCATTATAGACCATTTTGGGAACGTTCGACATGTCCGGAGTCATCGTTTTTCATCCGAAAATTGATTTTTTGGACTGTACCAAAAATGATTCAAAATGTCAATTGGATCATGCCTCATGTTGAATAACCACTTTTTAAACCCTCACAGTGACCAAAATTGCAATTTTTACAGAGTTTTGCTTACTCAAAAGCTTCAATTTTGACCTGTTTCAGTCACAGAAATGACTTTAAACACACTTATTTTAGTTGAAAAAGTCATAATTCACATCCAACAGTCATTTAGAGTCAAAAGATTAAATGTTAAAATGTCATCATTATAGACCATTTTGGGAACGTTCGACATGTCCGGAGTCATCGTTTTTCATCCGAAAATTGATTTTTTGTACTGTACCAAAAATGATTCAAAATGTCAATTGGATCATGCCTCATGTTGAATAACCACTTTTTAAACCCTCACAGTGACCAAAATTGCCATTTTTACAGAGTTTTGCTTACTCAAAAGGTTCAATTTTGACCCGTTTTAGGCACAGAAATGACTTTAAACACACTTATTTTAGTTGAAAAAGTCATAATTCACATCCAACAGTCATTTAGAGTTAAAAGATTAAATGTTAAAATTTCATCATTATAGACCATTTTGGGAACGTTCGACATGTCCGGAGTCATCGTTTTTCATCCGAAAATTGATTTTTTGGACTGTACCAAAAATGATTCAAAATGTCAATTGGATCATGCCTCATGTTGAATAACCACTTTTTAAACCCTCACAGTGACCAAAATTGCAATTTTTACAGAGTTTTGCTTACTCAAAAGCTTCAATTTTGACCCGTTTCAGTCACAGAAATGACTTTAAACACACTTATTTTAGTTGAAAAAGTCATAATTCACATCCAACAGTCATTTAGAGTCAAAAGATTAAATGTTAAAATTTCATCATTATAGACCATTTTGGGAACGTTCGACATGTCCGGAGTCATTGTTTTTCATCCGAAAATCGATTTTTTGGACTGTACCAAAAATGATTCAAAATGTCAATTGGATCATGCCTCATGTTGAATAACCACTTTTTAAACCCTCACAGTGACCAAAATTGCCATTTTTACAGAGTTTTGCTTACTCAAAAGCTTCAATTTTGACCCGTTTCAGGCACAGAAATGACTTTAAACACACTTGTTTTAGTTGAAAAAGTCATAATTCACATCCAACAGTCATTTAGAGTCAAAAGATTAAATGTTAAAATTTCATCATTATAGACCATTTTGGGAACGTTCGACATGTCCGGAGTCATCGTTTTTCATCCGAAAATCGATTTTTTGGACTGTACCAAAAATTATTCAAAATGTCAATTGGATCGTGCCTCATGTTGAATAACCACTTTTTAAACCCTCACAGTGACCAAAATTGCCATTTTTACAGAGTTTTGATTACTCAAAAGCTTCACTTTTGACCCGTTTCAGTCACAAAAATTACTTTAAACACACTTATTTTAGTTGAAAAAGTCATAATTCACATCCAACAGTCATTTAGAGTTAAAAGATTAAATGTTAAAATTTCATCATTATAGACCATTTTGGGAACGTTCGACATGTCCGGAGTCATCGTTTTTCATCCGAAAATTGATTTTTTGGACTGTACCAAAAATGATTCAAAATGTCAATTGGATCATGCCTCATGTTGAATAACCACTTTTTAAACCCTCACAGTGACCAAAATTGCAATTTTTACAGAGTTTTGCTTACTCAAAAGCTTCAATTTTGACCTGTTTCAGTCACAGAAATGACTTTAAACACACTTATTTTAGTTGAAAAAGTCATAATTCACATCCAACAGTCATTTAGAGTCAAAAGATTAAATGTTAAAATTTCATCATTATAGACCATTTTGGGAACGTTCGACATGTCCGGAGTCATCGTTTTTCATCCGAAAATTGATTTTTTGTACTGTACCAAAAATGATTCAAAATGTCAATTGGATCATGCCTCATGTTGAATAACCACTTTTTAAACCCTCACAGTGACCAAAATTGCCATTTTTACAGAGTTTTGCTTACTCAAAAGGTTCAATTTTGACCCGTTTTAGGCACAGAAATGACTTTAAACACACTTATTTTAGTTGAAAAAGTCATAATTCACATCCAACAGTCATTTAGAGTCAAAAGATTAAATGTTAAAATTTCATCATTATAGACCATTTTGGGAACGTTCGACATGTC
Source organism: Lissotriton vulgaris (assembly GCF_964263255.1). Lineage (NCBI taxonomy): Eukaryota > Metazoa > Chordata > Amphibia > Caudata > Salamandridae > Lissotriton > Lissotriton vulgaris. The sequence goes on from NW_028245328.1 coordinate 64,160, forward strand.
CGGAGTCATCGTTTTTCATCCGAAAATCGATTTTTTGGACTGTACCAAAAATGATTCAAAATGTCAATTGGATCGTGCCTCATGTTGAATAACCACTTTTTAAACCCTCACAGTGACCAAAATTGCCATTTTTACAGAGTTTTGATTACTCAAAAGCTTCAATTTTGACCCGTTTCAGTCACAATAATTACTTTAAACACACTTATTTTAGTTGAAAAAGTCATAATTCACATCCAACAGTCATTTAGAGTTAAAAGATTAAATGTTAAAATTTCATCATTATAGACCATTTTGGGAACGTTCGACATGTCCGGAGTCATCGTTTTTCATCCGAAAATTGATTTTTTGGACTGTATTAAAAATGATTCAAAATGTCAATTGGATCATGCCTCATGTTGAATAACCACTTTTTAAACCCTCACAGTGACCAAAATTGCCATTTTTACAGAGTTTTGCTTACTCAAAAGCTTCAATTTTGACCCGTTTCAGTCACAGAAATGACTTTAAACACACTTATTTTAGTTGAAAAAGTCATAATTCACATCCAACAGTCATTTAGAGTCAAAAGATTAAATGTTAAAATTTCATCATTATAGACCATTTTGGGAACGTTCGACATGTCCGGAGTCATTGTTTTTCATCCGAAAATCGATTTTTTGGACTGTACCAAAAATGATTCAAAATGTCAATTGGATCATGCCTCATGTTGAATAACCACTTTTTAAACCCTCACAGTGACCAAAATTGCCATTTTTACAGAGTTTTGCTTACTCAAAAGCTTCAATTTTGACCCGTTTCAGGCACAGAAATGACTTTAAACACACTTGTTTTAGTTGAAAAAGTCATAATTCACATCCAACAGTCATTTAGAGTCAAAAGATTAAATGTTAAAATTTCATCATTATAGACCATTTTGGGAACGTTCGACATGTCCGGAGTCATCGTTTTTCATCCGAAAATCGATTTTTTGGACTGTACCAAAAATGATTCAAAATGTCAATTGGATCATGCCTCATGTTGAATAACCACTTTTTAAACCCTCACAGTGACCAAAATTGCCATTTTTACAGAGTTTGCTTACTCAAAAGCTTCAATTTTGACCCGTTTCAGGCACAGAAATGACTTTAAAAACACTTATTTTAGTTGAAAAAGTCATAATTCACATCCAACAGTCATTTAGAGTCAAAAGATTAAATGTTAAAATTTCATCATTATAGACCATTTTGGGAACGTTCGACATGTCCGGAGTCATCGTTTTTCATCCGAAAATTGATTTTTTGGACTGTACCAAAAATGATTCAAAATGTCAATTGGATCGTGCCTCATGTTGAATAACCACTTTTTAACCCTCACAGTGACCCAAATGGCCATTTTTACAGAGTTTTGCTTACTCAAAAGCTTCAATTTTGACCCGTTTCAGTCACAGAAATGACTTTAAACACACTTATTTTAGTTGAAAAAGTCATAATTCACATCCAACAGTCATTTAGAGTCAAAAGATTAAATGTTAAAATTTCATCATTATAGACCATTTTGGGAACGTTCGACATGTCCGGAGTCATCGTTTTTCATCCGAAAATCGATTTTTTGGACTGTACCAAAAATGATTCAAAATGTCAATTGGATCATGCCTCATGTTGAATAACCACTTTTTAAACCCTCACAGTGACCAAAATTGCCATTTAACAGAGTTTTGCTTACTCAAAAGCTTCAATTTTGACCCGTTTCAGGCACAGAAATGACTTTAAACACACTTATTTTAGTTGAAAAAGTCATAATTCACATCCAACAGTCATTTAGAGTCAAAAGATTAAATGTTAAAATTTCATCATTATAGACCATTTGGGAACGTTCGACATGTCCGGAGTCATCGTTTTTCATCCGAAAATCAATTTTTTAGACTGTACCAAAATGATTCAAAATGTCAATTGGATCATGCCTCATGTTGAATAACCACTTTTTAAACCCTCACAGTGACCAAAATTGCCATTTTGACAGAGTTTTGATTACTCAAAAGCTTCAATTTTGACCCGTTTCAGTCACAAAAATTACTTTAAACACACTTATTTTAGTTGAAAAAGTCATAATTCACATCCAACAGTCATTTAGAGTCAAAAGATTAAATGTTAAAATTTCATCATTATAGACCATTTTGGGAACGTTCGACATGTCCGGAGTCATCGTTTTTCATCCGAAAATCTATTTTTTGGACTGTACCAAAAATGATTCAAAATGTCAATTGGATCATGCCTCATGTTGAATAACCACTTTTTAAACCCTCACAGTGACCAAAATGGCCATTTTTACAGAGTTTTGCTTACTCAAAAGCTTCAATTTTGACCCGTTTCAGTCACAGAAATGACTTTAAACACACTTATTTTAGTTGAAAAAGTCATAATTCACATCCAACAGTCATTTAGAGTCAAAAGATTAAATGTTAAAATTTCATCATTATAGACCATTTTGGGAACGTTCGACATGTCCTCGAGTCATCGTTTTTCATCCGAAAATCGATTTTTTGGACTGTACCAAAAATGATTCAAAATGTCAATTGGATCGTGCCTCATGTTGAATAACCACTTTTTAAACCCTCACCGTGACCAAAATTGCCATTTTTACAGAGTTTTGCTTACTCAAAAGCTTCAATTTTGACCTGTTTCAGTCACAGAAATGACTTTAAACACACTTATTTTAGTTGAAAAAGTCATAATTCACATCCAACAGTCATTTAGAGTCAAAAGATTAAATGTTAAAATTCCATCATTATAGACCATTTTGGGAACGTTCGACATGTCCGGAGTCATCGTTTTTCATCCGAAAATTGATTTTTTGGACTGTACCAAAAATGATTCAAAATGTCAATTGGATCATGCCTCATGTTGAATAACCACTTTTTAAACCCTCACAGTGACCAAAATTGCCATTTTTACAGAGTTTTGCTTACTCAAAAGCTTCAATTTTGACCCGTTTCAGGCACAGAAATGACTTTAAACACACTTATTTTAGTTGAAAAAGTCATAATTCACATCCGACAGTCATTTAGAGTCAAAAGATTAAATGTTAAAATTTCATCATTATAGACCATTTTGGGAACGTTCGACATGTCCGGAGTCATCGTTTTTCATCCGAAAATCGATTTTTTGGACTGTACCAAAAATGATTCAAAATGTCAATTGGATCGTGCCTCATGTTGAATAACCACTTTTTAAACCCTCACAGTGACCAAAATGGCCATTTTTACAGAGTTTTGCTTACTCAAAAGCGTCAATTTTGACCCGTTTCAGTCATAGAAATGACTTTAAACACACTTATTTTAGTTGAAAAAGTCGTAATTCACATCCAACAGTCATTTAGAGTTAAAAGATTAAATGTTAAAATTTCATCATTATAGACCATTTTGGGAACGTTCGACATGTCCGGAGTCATCGTTTTTCATCCGAAAATCGATTTTTTGGACTGTACCAAAAATGATTCAAAATGTCTATTGGATCATGCCTCATGTTGAATAACCACTTTTTAAACCCTCACAGTGACCAAAATTGCCATTTTTACAGAGTTTTGCTTACTCAAAAGCTTCAATTTTGACCCGTTTCAGGCACAGAAATGACTTTAAACACACTTATTTTAGTTGAAAAAGTCATAATTCACATCCAACAGTCATTTAGAGTCAAAAGATTAAATGTTAAAATGTCATCATTATAGACCATTTTGGGAACGTTCGACATGTCCGGAGTCATCGTTTTTCATCCGAAAATTGATTTTTTGGACTGTACCAAAAATGATTCAAAATGTCAATTGGATCATGCCTCATGTTGAATAACCACTTTTTAAACCCTCACAGTGACCAAAATTGCCATTTGTACAGAGTTTTGCTTACTCAAAAGCTTCAAATTTGACCCGTTTCAGGCACAGAAATGACTTTAAACACACTTATTTTAGTTGAAAAAGTCATAATTCACATCCAACAGTCAGTTAGAGTCAAAAGATTAAATGTTAAAATTTCATCATTATAGACCATTTTGGGAACGTTCGACATGTCCAGAGTCATCGTTTTTCATCCGAAAATTGATTTTTTGGACTGTACCAAAAATGATTCAAAATGTCAATTGGATCATGCCTCATGTTGAATAACCACTTTTTAAACGCTCACAGTGACCAAAATGGCCATTTTTACAGAGTTTTGCTTACTCAAAAGCTTCAATTTTGACCCGTTTCAGTCACAGAAATGACTTTAAACACACTTATTTTAGTTGAAAAAGTCATAATTCACATCCAACAGTCATTTAGAGTCAAAAGATTAAATGTTAAAATTTCATCATTATAGACCATTTTGGGAACGTTCGACATGTCCGGAGTCATCGTTTTTCATCCGAAAATTGATTTTTTTGGACTGTACCAAAAATGATTCAAAATGTCAATTGGATCATGCCTCATGTTGAATAACCACTTTTTAAACCCTCACAGTGACCAAAATTGCCATTTTTACAGAGTTTTGCTTACTCAAAAGCTTCAATTTTGACCCGTTTCAGGCACAGAAATGACTTTAAACACACTTATTTTAGTTGAAAAAGTCATAATTCACATCCAACAGTCATTTAGAGTCAAAAGATTAAATGTTAAAATTTCATCATTATAGACCATTTTGGGAACGTTCGACATGTCCGGAGTCATCGTTTTTCATCCGAAAATCGATTTTTTGGACTGTACCAAAAATGATTCAAAATGTCAATTGGATCATGTCTCATGTTGAATAACCACTTTTTAAACCCTCACAGTGACCAAAATTGCCATTTTTACAGAGTTTTGATTACTCAAAAGCTTCAATTTTGACCCGTTTCAGTCACAAAAATTACTTTAAACACACTTATTTTAGTTGAAAAAGTCATAATTCACATCCAACAGTCATTTAGAGTCAAAAGATTAAATGTTAAAATTTTATCATTATAGACCATTTTGGGAACGTTCGACATGTCCGGAGTCATCGTTTTTCATCCGAAAATTGATTTTTTGGACTGTACCAAAAATGATTCAAAATGTCAATTGGATCATGCCTCATGTTGAATAACCACTTTTTAAACCCTCACAGTGACCAAAATGGCCATTTTTACAGAGTTTTGCTTACTCAAAAGCTTCAATTTTTACCCGTTTCAGTCACAGAAATGACTTTAAACACACTTATTTTAGTTGAAAAAGTCATAATTCACATCCAACAGTCATTTAGAGTCAAAAGATTAAATGTTAAAATTTCATCATTATAGACCATTTTGGGAACGTTCGACGCGTCCGGAGTCATCGTTTTTCATCCGAAAATCGATTTTTTGGACTGTACCAAAAATGATTCAAAATGTCAATTGGATCATGCCTCATGTTGAATAACCACTTTTTAAACCCTCACAGTGACCAAAATTGCCATTTTTACAGAGTTTTGCTTACTCAAAAGCTTCAATTTTGACCTGTTTCAGTCACAGAAATGACTTTAAACACACTTATTTTAGTTGAAAAAGTCATAATTCACATCCAACAGTCATTTAGAGTCAAAAGATTAAATGTTAAAATTTCATCATTATAGACCATTTTGGGAACGTTCGACATGTCCGGAGTCATCGTTTTTTATCCAAAAATTGATTTTTCGGACTGTACCAAAAATTATTCAAAATGTCAATTGGATCATGCCTCATGTTGAATAACCACTTTTTAAACCCTCACAGTGACCAAAATTGCCATTTTTACAGAGTTTTGCTTACTCAAAAGCTTCAATTTTGACCCGTTTCAGGCACAGAAATGACTTTAAACACACTTATTTTAGTTGAAAAAGTCATAATTCACATCCGACAGTCATTTAGAGTCAAAAGATTAAATGTTAAAATTTCATCATTATAGACCATTTTGGGAACGTTCGGCATGTCCGGAGTCATCGTTTTTCATCCGAAAATCGATTTTTTGGACTGTACCAAAAATGATTCAAAATGTCAATTGGATCATGCCTCATGTTGAATAACCACTTTTTAAACCCTCACAGTGACCAAAATTGCCATTTTTACAGAGTTTTGCTTACTCAAAAGCTTCAATTTTGACCCGTTTCAGGCACAGAAATGACTTTAAACACACTTATTTTAGTTGAAAAAGTCATAATTCACATCCAACAGTCATTTAGAGTCAAAAGATTAAATGTTAAAATTTCATCATTATAGACCATTTTGGGAACGTTCGACATGTCCGGAGTCATCGTTTTTCATCCGAAAATCGATTTTTTGGACTGTACCAAAAATGATTCAAAATGTCAATTGGATCATGCCTCATGTTGAATAACCACTTTTTAAACCCTCACAGTGACCAAAATTGCCATTTTTACAGAGTTTTGATTACTCAAAAGCTTCAATTTTGACCCGTTTCAGTCACAAAAATTACTTTAAACACACTTATTTTAGTTGAAAAAGTCATAATTCACATCCAACAGTCATTTAGAGTCAAAAGATTAAATGTTAAAATTTCATCATTGTAGACCATTTTGGGAACGTTCGACATGTCCGGAGTCATCGTTTTTCATCCGAAAATTGATTTTTTGGACTGTACCAAAAATGATTCAAAATGTCAATTGGATCATGCCTCATGTTGAATAACCACTTTTTAAACCCTCACAGTGACCAAAATTGCCATTTTTACAGAGTTTTGCTTACTCAAAAGCTTCAATTTTGACCCGTTTCAGGCACAGAAATGACTTTAAACACACTTATTTTAGTTGAAAAAGTCATAATTCACATCCAACAGTCATTTAGAGTCAAAAGATTAAATGTTAAAATTTCATCATTATAGACCATTTTGGGAACGTTCGACATGTCCGGAGTCATCGTTTTTCATCCGAAAATTGATTTTTTGGACTGTACCAAAAATGATTCAAAATGTCAATTGGATCGTGCCTCATGTTGAATAACCACTTTTTAAACCCTCACAGTGACCAAAATGGCCATTTTTACAGAGTTTTGCTTACTCAAATGCTTCAATTTTGACCCGTTTCAGTCACAGAAATGACTTTAAACACACTTATTTTAGTTGAAAAAGTCATAATTCACATCCAACAGTCATTTAGAGTCAAAAGATTAAATGTTAAAATTTCATCATTATAGACCATTTTGGGAACGTTCGACATGTCCGGAGTAATCGTTTTTCATCCGAAAATCGATTTTTTGGACTGTACCAAAAATGATTCAAAATGTCAATTGGATCATGCCTCATGTTGAATAACCACTTTTTAAACCCTCACAGTGACCAAAATTGCCATTTTTACAGAGTTTTGCTTACTCAAAAGCTTCAATTTTGACCTGTTTCAGTCACAGAAATGACTTTAAACACACTTATTTTAGTTGAAAAAGTCATAATTCACATCCAACAGTCATTTAGAGTCAAAAGATTAAATGTTAAAATTTCATCATTATAGACCATTTTGGGAACGTTCGACATGTCCGGAGTCATCGTTTTTCATCCGAAAATTGATTTTTTGGACTGTACCAAAAATTATTCAAAATGTCAATTGGATCATGCCTCATGTTGAATAACCACTTTTTAAACCCTCACAGTGACCAAAATTGCCATTTTTACAGAGTTTTGCTTACTCAAAAGCTTCAATTTTGACCCGTTTCAGGCACAGAAATGACTTTAAACACACTTATTTTAGTTGAAAAAGTCATAATTCACATCCGACAGTCATTTAGAGTCAAAAGATTAAATGTTAAAATTTCATCATTATAGACCATTTTGGGAACGTTCGACATGTCAGGAGTCATCGTTTTTCATCCGAAAATCGATTTTTTGGACTGTACCAAAAATGATTCAAAATGTCAATTGGATCGTGCCTCATGTTGAATAACCACATTTTAAACCCTCACAGTGACCAAAATGGCCATTTTTACAGAGTTTTGCTTACTCAAAAGCTTCAATTTTGACCCGTTTCAGTCATAGAAATGACTTTAAACACACTTATTTTAGTTGAAAAAGTCATAATTCACATCCAACAGTCATTTAGAGTCAAAAGATTAAATGTTAAAATTTCATCATTATAGACCATTTTGGGAACGTTCGACATGTCCGGAGTCATCGTTTTTCATCCGAAAATAGATTTTTTGGACTGTACCAAAAATGATTCAAAATGTCAATTGGATCATGCCTCATGTTGAATAACCACTTTTTAAACCCTCACAGTGACCAAAATTGCCATTTTTACAGAGTTTTGCTTACTCAAAAGCTTCAATTTTGACCGGTTTCAGGCACAGAAATGACTTTAAACACACTTATTTTAGTTGAAAAAGTCATAATTCACATCCAACAGTCATTTAGAGTCAAAAGATTAAATGTTAAAATGTCATCATTATAGTCCATTTTGGGAACGTTCGACATGTCCGGAGTCATCGTTTTTCATCCGAAAATTGATTTTTTGGACTGTACCAAAAATGATTCAAAATGTCAATTGGATCGTGCCTCATGTTGAATAACCACTTTTTAAACCCTCACAGTGACCAAAATTGCCATTTTTACAGAGTTTTGCTTACTCAAAAGCTTCAATTTTGACCCGTTTCAGGCACAGAAATGACTTTTAACACACTTATTTTAGTTGAAAAAGTCATAATTCACATCCAACAGTCATTTAGAGTCAAAAGATTAAATGTTAAAATGTCATCATTATAGACCATTTTGGGAACGTTCGACATGTCCGGAGTGATCGTTTTTCATCCGAAAATTGATTTTTTGGACTGTACCAAAAATGATTCAAAATGTCAATTGGATCATGCCTCATGTTGAATAACCACTTTTTAAACCCTCACAGTGACCAAAATGGCCATTTTTACAGAGTTTTGCTTACTCAAAAACTTCAATTTTGACCCGTTTCAGTCACAGAAATGACTTTAAACACACTTATTTTAGTTGAAAAAGTCATAATTCACATCCAACAGTCATTTAGAGTCAAAAGATTAAATGTTAAAATTTCATCATTATAGACCATTTTGGGAACGTTCGACATGTCCGGAGTCATCGTTTTTCATCCGAAAATCGATTTTTTGGACTGTACCAAAAATGATTCAAAATGTCAATTGGATCATGCCTCATGTTGAATAACCACTTTTTAAACCCTCACAGTGACCAAAATTGCCATTTTTACAGAGTTTTGCTTACTCAAAAGCTTCAATTTTGACCCGTTTCAGGCACAGAAATGACTTTAAACACACTTATTTTAGTTGAAAAAGTCATAATTCACATCCAACAGTCATTTAGAGTCAAAAAATTAAATGTTAAAATGTCATCATTATAGACCATTTTGGGAACGTTCGACATGTCCGGAGTCATCGTTTTTCATCCGAAAATTGATTTTTTGGACTGTACCAAAAATGATTCAAAATGTCAATTGGATCATGCCTCATGTTGAATAACCACTTTTTAAACCCTCACAGTGACCAAAATTGCCATTTTTACAGAGTTTTGCTTACTCAAAAGCTTCAATTTTGACCCGTTTCAGGCACAGAAATGACTTTAAACACACTTATTTTAGTTGAAAAAGTCATAATTCACATCCAACAGTCAGTTAGAGTCAAAAGATTAAATGTTAAAATTTCATCATTATAGACCATTTTGGGAACGTTCGACATGTCCGGAGTCATCGTTTTTCATCCGAAAATTGATTTTTTGGACTGTACCAAAAATGATTCAAAATGTCAATTGGATCGTGCCTCATGTTGAATAACCACTTTTTAAACCCTCACAGTGACCAAAATGGCCATTTTTACAGAGTTTTGCTTACTCAAAAGCTTCAATTTTGACCCGTTTCAGGCACAGAAATGACTTTAAACACACTTATTTTAGTTGAAAAAGTCATAATTCACATCCAACAGTCATTTAGAGTCAAAAGATTAAATGTTAAAATTTCATCATTATAGACCATTTTGGGAACGTTCGACATGTCCGGAGTCATCGTTTTTCATCCGAAAATCGATTTTTTGGACTGTACCAAAAATGATTCAAAATGTCAATTGGATCATGCCTCATGTTGAATAACCACTTTTTAAACCCTCACAGTGACCAAAATTGCCATTTTTACAGAGTTTTGATTACTCAAAAGCTTCAATTTTGACCCGTTTCAGTCACAAAAATTACTTTAAACACACTTATTTTAGTTGAAAAAGTCATAATTCACATCCAACAGTCATTTAGAGTCAAAAGATTAAATGTTAAAATTTCATCATTATAGACCATTTTGGGAACGTTCGACATGTCCGGAGTCATCGTTTTTCATCCGAAAATTGATTTTTTTGGACTGTACCAAAAATGATTCAAAATGTCAATTGGATCATGCCTCATGTTGAATAACCACTTTTTAAACCCTCACAGTGACCAAAATTGCCATTTTTACAGAGTTTTGCTTACTCAAAAGCTTCAATTTTGACCCGTTTCAGGCACAGAAATGACTTTAAACACACTTATTTTAGTTGAAAAAGTCATAATTCACATCCAACAGTCATTTAGAGTCAAAAGATTAAATGTTAAAATTTCATCATTATAGACCATTTTGGGAACGTTCGACATGTCCGGAGTCATCGTTTTTCATCCGAAAATCGATTTTTTGGACTGTACCAAAAATGATTCAAAATGTCAATTGGATCATGTCTCATGTTGAATAACCACTTTTTAAACCCTCACAGTGACCAAAATTGCCATTTTTACAGAGTTTTGATTACTCAAAAGCTTCAATTTTGACCCGTTTCAGTCACAAAAATTACTTTAAACACACTTATTTTAGTTGAAAAAGTCATAATTCACATCCAACAGTCATTTAGAGTCAAAAGATTAAATGTTAAAATTTTATCATTATAGACCATTTTGGGAACGTTCGACATGTCCGGAGTCATCGTTTTTCATCCGAAAATTGATTTTTTGGACTGTACCAAAAATGATTCAAAATGTCAATTGGATCATGCCTCATGTTGAATAACCACTTTTTAAACCCTCACAGTGACCAAAATGGCCATTTTTACAGAGTTTTGCTTACTCAAAAGCTTCAATTTTTACCCGTTTCAGTCACAGAAATGACTTTAAACACACTTATTTTAGTTGAAAAAGTCATAATTCACATCCAACAGTCATTTAGAGTCAAAAGATTAAATGTTAAAATTTCATCATTATAGACCATTTTGGGAACGTTCGACATGTCCGGAGTCATCGTTTTTCATCCGAAAATTGATTTTTTGGACTGTACCAAAAATGATTCAAAATGTCAATTGGATCATGCCTCATGTTGAATAACCACTTTTTAAACCCTCACAGTGACCAAAATTGCCATTTTTACAGAGTTTTGATTACTCAAAAGCTTCAATTTTGACCCGTTTCAGTCACAAAAATTACTTTAAACACACTTATTTTAGTTGAAAAAGTCATAATTCACATCCAACAGTCATTTAGAGTCAAAAGATTAAATGTTAAAATTTCATCATTGTAGACCATTTTGGGAACGTTCGACATGTCCGGAGTCATCGTTTTTCATCCGAAAATTGATTTTTTGGACTGTACCAAAAATGATTCAAAATGTCAATTGGATCATGCCTCATGTTGAATAACCACTTTTTAAACCCTCACAGTGACCAAAATTGCCATTTTTACAGAGTTTTGCTTACTCAAAAGCTTCAATTTTGACCCGTTTCAGGCACAGAAATGACTTTAAACACACTTATTTTATTTGAAAAAGTCATAATTCACATCCAACAGTCATTTAGAGTCAAAAGATTAAATGTTAAAATTTCATCATTATAGACCATTTTGGGAACGTTCGACATGTCCGGAGTCATCGTTTTTCATCCGAAAATTGATTTTTTGGACTGTACCAAAAATGATTCAAAATGTCAATTGGATCGTGCCTCATGTTGAATAACCACTTTTTAAACCCTCACAGTGACCAAAATGGCCATTTTTACAGAGTTTTGCTTACTCAAATGCTTCAATTTTGACCCGTTTCAGTCACAGAAATGACTTTAAACACACTTATTTTAGTTGAAAAAGTCATAATTCACATCCAACAGTCATTTAGAGTCAAAAGATTAAATGTTAAAATTTCATCATTATAGACCATTTTGGGAACGTTCGACATGTCCGGAGTAATCGTTTTTCATCCGAAAATCGATTTTTTGGACTGTACCAAAAATGATTCAAAATGTCAATTGGATCATGCCTCATGTTGAATAACCACTTTTTAAACCCTCACAGTGACCAAAATTGCCATTTTTACAGAGTTTTGCTTACTCAAAAGCTTCAATTTTGACCTGTTTCAGTCACAGAAATGACTTTAAACACACTTATTTTAGTTGAAAAAGTCATAATTCACATCCAACAGTCATTTAGAGTCAAAAGATTAAATGTTAAAATTTCATCATTATAGACCATTTTGGGAACGTTCGACATGTCCGGAGTCATCGTTTTTCATCCGAAAATTGATTTTTTGGACTGTACCAAAAATTATTCAAAATGTCAATTGGATCATGCCTCATGTTGAATAACCACTTTTTAAACCCTCACAGTGACCAAAATTGCCATTTTTACAGAGTTTTGCTTACTCAAAAGCTTCAATTTTGACCCGTTTCAGGCACAGAAATGACTTTAAACACACTTATTTTAGTTGAAAAAGTCATAATTCACATCCGACAGTCATTTAGAGTCAAAAGATTAAATGTTAAAATTTCATCATTATAGACCATTTTGGGAACGTTCGACATGTCAGGAGTCATCGTTTTTCATCCGAAAATCGATTTTTTGGACTGTACCAAAAATGATTCAAAATGTCAATTGGATCGTGCCTCATGTTGAATAACCACTTTTTAAACCCTCACAGTGACCAAAATGGCCATTTTTACAGAGTTTTGCTTACTCAAAAGCTTCAATTTTGACCCGTTTCAGTCATAGAAATGACTTTAAACACACTTATTTTAGTTGAAAAAGTCATAATTCACATCCAACAGTCATTTAGAGTCAAAAGATTAAATGTTAAAATGTTATCATTATAGACCATTTTGGGAACGTTCGACATGTCCGGAGTCATCGTTTTTCATCCGAAAATTGATTTTTTGGACTGTACCAAAAATGATTCAAAATGTCAATTGGATCATGCCTCATGTTGAATAACCACTTTTTAAACCCTCACAGTGACCAAAATGGCCATTTTTACAGAGTTTTGCTTACTCAAAAGCTTCAATTTTGACCCGTTTCAGTCACAGAAATGACTTTAAACACACTTATTTTAGTTGAAAAAGTCATAATTCACATCCGACAGTCATTTAGAGTCAAAAGATTAAATGTTAAAATTTCATCATTATAGACCATTTTGGGAACGTTCGACATGTCCGGAGTCATCGTTTTTCATCCGAAAATCGATTTTTTGGACTGTACCAAAAATGATTCAAAATGTCAATTGGATCATGCCTCATGTTGAATAACCACTTTTTAAACCCTCACAGTGACCAAAATTGCCATTTTTACAGAGTTTTGCTTACTCAAAAGCTTCAATTTTGACCCGTTTCAGGCACAGAAATGACTTTAAACACACTTATTTTAGTTGAAAAAGTCATAATTCACATCCAACAGTCATTTAGAGTCAAAAGATTAAATGTTAAAATTTCATCATTATAGACCATTTTGGGAACGTTCGACATGTCCGGAGTCATCGTTTTTCATCCGAAAATCGATTTTTTGGACTGTACCAAAAATGATTCAAAATGTCAATTGGATCATGCCTCATGTTGAATAACCACTTTTTAAACCCTCACAGTGACCAAAATTGCCATTTTAACAGAGTTTTGCTTACTCAAAAGCTTCAATTTTGACCCGTTTCAGGCACAGAAATGACTTTAAACACACTTATTTTAGTTGAAAAAGTCATAATTCACATCCAACAGTCATTTAGAGTCAAAAGATTAAATGTTAAAATTTCATCATTATAGACCATTTGGGAACGTTCGACATGTCCGGAGTCATCGTTTTTCATCCGAAAATCAATTTTTTAGACTGTACCAAAATGATTCAAAATGTCAATTGGATCATGCCTCATGTTGAATAACCACTTTTTAAACCCTCACAGTGACCAAAATTGCCATTTTGACAGAGTTTTGATTACTCAAAAGCTTCAATTTTGACCCGTTTCAGTCACAAAAATTACTTTAAACACACTTATTTTAGTTGAAAAAGTCATAATTCACATCCAACAGTCATTTAGAGTCAAAAGATTAAATGTTAAAATTTCATCATTATAGACCATTTTGGGAACGTTCGACATGTCCGGAGTCATCGTTTTTCATCCGAAAATCTATTTTTTGGACTGTACCAAAAATGATTCAAAATGTCAATTGGATCATGCCTCATGTTGAATAACCACTTTTTAAACCCTCACAGTGACCAAAATTGCCATTTTTACAGAGTTTTGCTTACTCAAAAGCTTCAATTTTGACCCGTTTCAGGCACAGAAATGACTTTAAACACACTTATTTTAGTTGAAAAAGTCATAATTCACATCCGACAGTCATTTAGAGTCAAAAGATTAAATGTTAAAATTTCATCATTATAGACCATTTTGGGAACGTTCGACATGTCAGGAGTCATCGTTTTTCATCCGAAAATCGATTTTTTGGACTGTACCAAAAATGATTCAAAATGTCAATTGGATCGTGCCTCATGTTGAATAACCACTTTTTAAACCCTCACAGTGACCAAAATGGCCATTTTTACAGAGTTTTGCTTACTCAAAAGCTTCAATTTTGACCCGTTTCAGTCATAGAAATGACTTTAAACACACTTATTTTAGTTGAAAAAGTCATAATTCACATCCAACAGTCATTTAGAGTCAAAAGATTAAATGTTAAAATTTTATCATTATAGACCATTTTGGGAACGTTCGACATGTCCGGAGTCATCGTTTTTCATCCGAAAATTGATTTTTTGGACTGTACCAAAAATGATTCAAAATGTCAATTGGATCATGCCTCATGTTGAATAACCACTTTTTAAACCCTCACAGTGACCAAAATGGCCATTTTTACAGAGTTTTGCTTACTCAAAAGCTTCAATTTTGACCCGTTTCAGTCACAGAAATGACTTTAAACACACTTATTTTAGTTGAAAAAGTCATAATTCACATCCGACAGTCATTTAGAGTCAAAAGATTAAATGTTAAAATTTCATCATTATAGACCATTTTGGGAACGTTCGACATGTCCGGAGTCATCGTTTTTCATCCGAAAATCGATTTTTTGGACTGTACCAAAAATGATTCAAAATGTCAATTGGATCATGCCTCATGTTGAATAACCACTTTTTAAACCCTCACAGTGACCAAAATTGCCATTTTTACAGAGTTTTGCTTACTCAAAAGCTTCAATTTTGACCCGTTTCAGGCACAGAAATGACTTTAAACACACTTATTTTAGTTGAAAAAGTCATAATTCACATCCAACAGTCATTTAGAGTCAAAAGATTAAATGTTAAAATTTCATCATTATAGACCATTTTGGGAACGTTCGACATGTCCGGAGTCATCGTTTTTCATCCGAAAATCGATTTTTTGGACTGTACCAAAAATGATTCAAAATGTCAATTGGATCATGCCTCATGTTGAATAACCACTTTTTAAACCCTCACAGTGACCAAAATTGCCATTTTAACAGAGTTTTGCTTACTCAAAAGCTTCAATTTTGACCCGTTTCAGGCACAGAAATGACTTTAAACACACTTATTTTAGTTGAAAAAGTCATAATTCACATCCAACAGTCATTTAGAGTCAAAAGATTAAATGTTAAAATTTCATCATTATAGACCATTTGGGAACGTTCGACATGTCCGGAGTCATCGTTTTTCATCCGAAAATCAATTTTTTAGACTGTACCAAAATGATTCAAAATGTCAATTGGATCATGCCTCATGTTGAATAACCACTTTTTAAACCCTCACAGTGACCAAAATTGCCATTTTGACAGAGTTTTGATTACTCAAAAGCTTCAATTTTGACCCGTTTCAGTCACAAAAATTACTTTAAACACACTTATTTTAGTTGAAAAAGTCATAATTCACATCCAACAGTCATTTAGAGTCAAAAGATTAAATGTTAAAATTTCATCATTATAGACCATTTTGGGAACGTTCGACATGTCCGGAGTCATCGTTTTTCATCCGAAAATCTATTTTTTGGACTGTACCAAAAATGATTCAAAATGTCAATTGGATCATGCCTCATGTTGAATAACCACTTTTTAAACCCTCACAGTGACCAAAATGGCCATTTTTACAGAGTTTTGCTTACTCAAAAGCTTCAATTTTGACCCGTTTCAGTCACAGAAATGACTTTAAACACACTTATTTTAGTTGAAAAAGTCATAATTCACATCCAACAGTCATTTAGAGTCAAAAGATTAAATGTTAAAATTTCATCATTATAGACCATTTTGGGAACGTTCGACATGTCCGGAGTCATCGTTTTTCATCCGAAAATCGATTTTTTGGACTGTACCAAAAATGATTCAAAATGTCAATTGGATCATGCCTCATGTTGAATAACCACTTTTTAAACCCTCACAGTGACCAAAATTGCCATTTTTACAGAGTTTTGCTTACTCAAAAGCTTCAATTTTGACCCGTTTCAGTCACAAAAATTACTTTAAACACACTTATTTTAGTTGAAAAAGTCATAATTCACATCCAACAGTCATTTAGAGTTAAAAGATTAAATGTTAAAATTTCATCATTATAGACCATTTTGGGAACGTTCGACATGTGCGGAGTCATCGTTTTTCATCCGAAAATTGATTTTTTGGACTGTACCAAAAATGATTCAAAATGTCAATTGGATCATGCCTCATGTTGAATAACCACTTTTTAAACCCTCACAGTGACCAAAATTGCAATTTTTACAGAGTTTTGCTTACTCAAAAGCTTCAATTTTGACCCGTTTCAGTCACAGAAATGACTTTAAACACACTTATTTCAGTTGAAAAAGTCATAATTCACATCCAACAGTCATTTAGAGTCAAAAGATTAAATGTTAAAATTTCATCATTATAGACCATTTTGGGAACGTTCGACATGTCCGGAGTCATTGTTTTTCATCCGAAAATCGATTTTTTGGACTGTACCAAAAATGATTCAAAATGTCAATTGGATCATGCCTCATGTTGAATAACCACTTTTTAAACCCTCACAGTGACCAAAATTGCCATTTTTACAGAGTTTTGCTTACTCAAAAGCTTCAATTTTGACCCGTTTCAGGCACAGAAATGACTTTAAACACACTTGTTTTAGTTGAAAAAGTCATAATTCACATCCAACAGTCATTTAGAGTCAAAAGATTAAATGTTAAAATTTCATCATTATAGACCATTTTGGGAACGTTCGACATGTCCGGAGTCATCGTTTTTCATCCGAAAATCGATTTTTTGGACTGTACCAAAAATGATTCAAAATGTCAATTGGATCATGCCTCATGTTGAATAACCACTTTTTAAACCCTCACAGTGACCAAAATTGCCATTTTTACAGAGTTTTGCTTACTCAAAAGCTTCAATTTTGACCCGTTTCAGGCACAGAAATGACTTTAAACACACTTATTTTAGTTGAAAAAGTCATAATTCACATCCAACAGTCATTTAGAGTCAAAAAATTAAATGTTAAAATGTCATCATTATAGACCATTTTGGGAACGTTCGACATGTCCGGAGTCATCGTTTTTCATCCGAAAATTGATTTTTTGGACTGTACCAAAAATGATTCAAAATGTCAATTGGATCATGCCTCATGTTGAATAACCACTTTTTAAACCCTCACAGTGACCAAAATTGCCATTTTTACAGAGTTTTGCTTACTCAAAAGCTTCAATTTTGACCCGTTTCAGGCACAGAAATGACTTTAAACACACTTATTTTAGTTGAAAAAGTCATAATTCACATCCAACAGTCAGTTAGAGTCAAAAGATTAAATGTTAAAATTTCATCATTATAGACCATTTTGGGAACGTTCGACATGTCCGGAGTCATCGTTTTTCATCCGAAAATTGATTTTTTGGACTGTACCAAAAATGATTCAAAATGTCAATTGGATCGTGCCTCATGTTGAATAACCACTTTTTAAACCCTCACAGTGACCAAAATGGCCATTTTTACAGAGTTTTGCTTACTCAAAAGCTTCAATTTTGACCCGTTTCAGGCACAGAAATGACTTTAAACACACTTATTTTAGTTGAAAAAGTCATAATTCACATCCAACAGTCATTTAGAGTCAAAAGATTAAATGTTAAAATTTCATCATTATAGACCATTTTGGGAACGTTCGACATGTCCGGAGTCATCGTTTTTCATCCGAAAATCGATTTTTTGGACTGTACCAAAAATGATTCAAAATGTCAATTGGATCATGCCTCATGTTGAATAACCACTTTTTAAACCCTCACAGTGACCAAAATTGCCATTTTTACAGAGTTTTGCTTACTCAAAAGCTTCAATTTTGACCCGTTTCAGTCACAAAAATTACTTTAAACACACTTATTTTAGTTGAAAAAGTCATAATTCACATCCAACAGTCATTTAGAGTTAAAAGATTAAATGTTAAAATTTCATCATTATAGACCATTTTGGGAACGTTCGACATGTGCGGAGTCATCGTTTTTCATCCGAAAATTGATTTTTTGGACTGTACCAAAAATGATTCAAAATGTCAATTGGATCATGCCTCATGTTGAATAACCACTTTTTAAACCCTCACAGTGACCAAAATTGCCATTTTTACAGAGTTTTGCTTACTCAAAAGCTTCAATTTTGACCCGTTTCAGGCACAGAAATGACTTTAAACACACTTATTTTAGTTGAAAAAGTCATAATTCACATCCGACAGTCATTTAGAGTCAAAAGATTAAATGTTAAAATTTCATCATTATAGACCATTTTGGGAACGTTCGACATGTCAGGAGTCATCGTTTTTCATCCGAAAATCGATTTTTTGGACTGTACCAAAAATGATTCAAAATGTCAATTGGATCGTGCCTCATGTTGAATAACCACTTTTTAAACCCTCACAGTGACCAAAATGGCCATTTTTACAGAGTTTTGCTTACTCAAAAGCTTCAATTTTGACCCGTTTCAGTCATAGAAATGACTTTAAACACACTTATTTTAGTTGAAAAAGTCATAATTCACATCCAACAGTCATTTAGAGTCAAAAGATTAAATGTTAAAATTTTATCATTATAGACCATTTTGGGAACGTTCGACATGTCCGGAGTCATCGTTTTTCATCCGAAAATTGATTTTTTGGACTGTACCAAAAATGATTCAAAATGTCAATTGGATCATGCCTCATGTTGAATAACCACTTTTTAAACCCTCACAGTGACCAAAATGGCCATTTTTACAGAGTTTTGCTTACTCAAAAGCTTCAATTTTGACCCGTTTCAGTCACAGAAATGACTTTAAACACACTTATTTTAGTTGAAAAAGTCATAATTCACATCCGACAGTCATTTAGAGTCAAAAGATTAAATGTTAAAATTTCATCATTATAGACCATTTTGGGAACGTTCGACATGTCCGGAGTCATCGTTTTTCATCCGAAAATCGATTTTTTGGACTGTACCAAAAATGATTCAAAATGTCAATTGGATCATGCCTCATGTTGAATAACCACTTTTTAAACCCTCACAGTGACCAAAATTGCCATTTTTACAGAGTTTTGCTTACTCAAAAGCTTCAATTTTGACCCGTTTCAGGCACAGAAATGACTTTAAACACACTTATTTTAGTTGAAAAAGTCATAATTCACATCCAACAGTCATTTAGAGTCAAAAGATTAAATGTTAAAATTTCATCATTATAGACCATTTTGGGAACGTTCGACATGTCCGGAGTCATCGTTTTTCATCCGAAAATCGATTTTTTGGACTGTACCAAAAATGATTCAAAATGTCAATTGGATCATGCCTCATGTTGAATAACCACTTTTTAAACCCTCACAGTGACCAAAATTGCCATTTTAACAGAGTTTTGCTTACTCAAAAGCTTCAATTTTGACCCGTTTCAGGCACAGAAATGACTTTAAACACACTTATTTTAGTTGAAAAAGTCATAATTCACATCCAACAGTCATTTAGAGTCAAAAGATTAAATGTTAAAATTTCATCATTATAGACCATTTGGGAACGTTCGACATGTCCGGAGTCATCGTTTTTCATCCGAAAATCAATTTTTTAGACTGTACCAAAATGATTCAAAATGTCAATTGGATCATGCCTCATGTTGAATAACCACTTTTTAAACCCTCACAGTGACCAAAATTGCCATTTTGACAGAGTTTTGATTACTCAAAAGCTTCAATTTTGACCCGTTTCAGTCACAAAAATTACTTTAAACACACTTATTTTAGTTGAAAAAGTCATAATTCACATCCAACAGTCATTTAGAGTCAAAAGATTAAATGTTAAAATTTCATCATTATAGACCATTTTGGGAACGTTCGACATGTCCGGAGTCATCGTTTTTCATCCGAAAATCTATTTTTTGGACTGTACCAAAAATGATTCAAAATGTCAATTGGATCATGCCTCATGTTGAATAACCACTTTTTAAACCCTCACAGTGACCAAAATTGCCATTTTTACAGAGTTTTGCTTACTCAAAAGCTTCAATTTTGACCTGTTTCAGTCACAGAAATGACTTTAAACACACTTATTTTAGTTGAAAAAGTCATAATTCACATCCAACAGTCATTTAGAGTCAAAAGATTAAATGTTAAAATTTCATCATTATAGACCATTTTGGGAACGTTCGACATGTCCGGAGTCATCGTTTTTCATCCGAAAATTGATTTTTTGGACTGTACCAAAAATTATTCAAAATGTCAATTGGATCATGCCTCATGTTGAATAACCACTTTTTAAACCCTCACAGTGACCAAAATTGCCATTTTTACAGAGTTTTGCTTACTCAAAAGCTTCAATTTTGACCCGTTTCAGGCACAGAAATGACTTTAAACACACTTATTTTAGTTGAAAAAGTCATAATTCACATCCGACAGTCATTTAGAGTCAAAAGATTAAATGTTAAAATTTCATCATTATAGACCATTTTGGGAACGTTCGACATGTCAGGAGTCATCGTTTTTCATCCGAAAATCGATTTTTTGGACTGTACCAAAAATGATTCAAAATGTCAATTGGATCGTGCCTCATGTTGAATAACCACTTTTTAAACCCTCACAGTGACCAAAATGGCCATTTTTACAGAGTTTTGCTTACTCAAAAGCTTCAATTTTGACCCGTTTCAGTCATAGAAATGACTTTAAACACACTTATTTTAGTTGAAAAAGTCATAATTCACATCCAACAGTCATTTAGAGTCAAAAGATTAAATGTTAAAATTTTATCATTATAGACCATTTTGGGAACGTTCGACATGTCCGGAGTCATCGTTTTTCATCCGAAAATTGATTTTTTGGACTGTACCAAAAATGATTCAAAATGTCAATTGGATCATGCCCCATGTTGAATAACCACTTTTTAAACCCTCACAGTGACCAAAATGGCCATTTTTACAGAGTTTTGCTTACTCAAAAGCTTCAATTTTGACCCGTTTCAGTCACAGAAATGACTTTAAACACACTTATTTTAGTTGAAAAAGTCATAATTCACATCCGACAGTCATTTAGAGTCAAAAGATTAAATGTTAAAATTTCATCATTATAGACCATTTTGGGAACGTTCGACATGTCCGGAGTCATCGTTTTTCATCCGAAAATCGATTTTTTGGACTGTACCAAAAATGATTCAAAATGTCAATTGGATCATGCCTCATGTTGAATAACCACTTTTTAAACCCTCACAGTGACCAAAATTGCCATTTTTACAGAGTTTTGCTTACTCAAAAGCTTCAATTTTGACCCGTTTCAGGCACAGAAATGACTTTAAACACACTTATTTTAGTTGAAAAAGTCATAATTCACATCCAACAGTCATTTAGAGTCAAAAGATTAAATGTTAAAATTTCATCATTATAGACCATTTTGGGAACGTTCGACATGTCCGGAGTCATCGTTTTTCATCCGAAAATCGATTTTTTGGACTGTACCAAAAATGATTCAAAATGTCAATTGGATCATGCCTCATGTTGAATAACCACTTTTTAAACCCTCACAGTGACCAAAATTGCCATTTTAACAGAGTTTTGCTTACTCAAAAGCTTCAATTTTGACCCGTTTCAGGCACAGAAATGACTTTAAACACACTTATTTTAGTTGAAAAAGTCATAATTCACATCCAACAGTCATTTAGAGTCAAAAGATTAAATGTTAAAATTTCATCATTATAGACCATTTGGGAACGTTCGACATGTCCGGAGTCATCGTTTTTCATCCGAAAATCAATTTTTTAGACTGTACCAAAATGATTCAAAATGTCAATTGGATCATGCCTCATGTTGAATAACCACTTTTTAAACCCTCACAGTGACCAAAATTGCCATTTTGACAGAGTTTTGATTACTCAAAAGCTTCAATTTTGACCCGTTTCAGTCACAAAAATTACTTTAAACACACTTATTTTAGTTGAAAAAGTCATAATTCACATCCAACAGTCATTTAGAGTCAAAAGATTAAATGTTAAAATTTCATCATTTTAGACCATTTTGGGAACGTTCGACATGTCCGGAGTCATCGTTTTTCATCCGAAAATCTATTTTTTGGACTGTACCAAAAATGATTCAAAATGTCAATTGGATCATGCCTCATGTTGAATAACCACTTTTTAAACCCTCACAGTGACCAAAATGGCCATTTTTACAGAGTTTTGCTTACTCAAAAGCTTCAATTTTGACCCGTTTCAGTCACAGAAATGACTTTAAACACACTTATTTTAGTTGAAAAAGTCATAATTCACATCCAACAGTCATTTAGAGTCAAAAGATTAAATGTTAAAATTTCATCATTATAGACCATTTTGGGAACGTTCGACATGTCCGGAGTCATCGTTTTTCATCCGAAAATCGATTTTTTGGACTGTACCAAAAATGATTCAAAATGTCAATTGGATCATGCCTCATGTTGAATAACCACTTTTTAAACCCTCACAGTGACCAAAATTGCCATTTTTACAGAGTTTTGCTTACTCAAAAGCTTCAATTTTGACCCGTTTCAGTCACAAAAATTACTTTAAACACACTTATTTTAGTTGAAAAAGTCATAATTCACATCCAACAGTCATTTAGAGTTAAAAGATTAAATGTTAAAATTTCATCATTATAGACCATTTTGGGAACGTTCGACATGTGCGGAGTCATCGTTTTTCATCCGAAAATTGATTTTTTGGACTGTACCAAAAATGATTCAAAATGTCAATTGGATCATGCCTCATGTTGAATAACCACTTTTTAAACCCTCACAGTGACCAAAATTGCAATTTTTACAGAGTTTTGCTTACTCAAAAGCTTCAATTTTGACCCGTTTCAGTCACAGAAATGACTTTAAACACACTTATTTTAGTTGAAAAAGTCATAATTCACATCCAACAGTCATTTAGAGTCAAAAGATTAAATGTTAAAATTTCATCATTATAGACCATTTTGGGAACGTTCGACATGTCCGGAGTCATCGTTTTTCATCCGAAAATCAATTTTTTAGACTGTACCAAAATGATTCAAAATGTCAATTGGATCATGCCTCATGTTGAATAACCACTTTTTAAACCCTCACAGTGACCAAAATTGCCATTTTGACAGAGTTTTGATTACTCAAAAGCTTCAATTTTGACCCGTTTCAGTCACAAAAATTACTTTAAACACACTTATTTTAGTTGAAAAAGTCATAATTCACATCCAACAGTCATTTAGAGTCAAAAGATTAAATGTTAAAATTTCATCATTATAGACCATTTTGGGAACGTTCGACATGTCCGGAGTCATCGTTTTTCATCCGAAAATCTATTTTTTGGACTGTACCAAAAATGATTCAAAATGTCAATTGGATCATGCCTCATGTTGAATAACCACTTTTTAAACCCTCACAGTGACCAAAATTGCCATTTTTACAGAGTTTTGCTTACTCAAAAGCTTCAATTTTGACCTGTTTCAGTCACAGAAATGACTTTAAACACACTTATTTTAGTTGAAAAAGTCATAATTCACATCCAACAGTCATTTAGAGTCAAAAGATTAAATGTTAAAATTTCATCATTATAGACCATTTTGGGAACGTTCGACATGTCCGGAGTCATCGTTTTTCATCCGAAAATTGATTTTTTGGACTGTACCAAAAATTATTCAAAATGTCAATTGGATCATGCCTCATGTTGAATAACCACTTTTTAAACCCTCACAGTGACCAAAATTGCCATTTTTACAGAGTTTGGCTTACTCAAAAGCTTCAATTTTGACCCGTTTCAGGCACAGAAATGACTTTAAACACACTTATTTTAGTTGAAAAAGTCATAATTCACATCCGACAGTCATTTAGAGTCAAAAGATTAAATGTTAAAATTTCATCATTATAGACCATTTTGGGAACGTTCGACATGTCAGGAGTCATCGTTTTTCATCCGAAAATCGATTTTTTGGACTGTACCAAAAATGATTCAAAATGTCAATTGGATCGTGCCTCATGTTGAATAACCACTTTTTAAACCCTCACAGTGACCAAAATGGCCATTTTTACAGAGTTTTGCTTACTCAAAAGCTTCAATTTTGACCCGTTTCAGTCATAGAAATGACTTTAAACACACTTATTTTAGTTGAAAAAGTCATAATTCACATCCAACAGTCATTTAGAGTCAAAAGATTAAATGTTAAAATTTTATCATTATAGACCATTTTGGGAACGTTCGACATGTCCGGAGTCATCGTTTTTCATCCGAAAATTGATTTTTTGGACTGTACCAAAAATGATTCAAAATGTCAATTGGATCATGCCTCATGTTGAATAACCACTTTTTAAACCCTCACAGTGACCAAAATGGCCATTTTTACAGAGTTTTGCTTACTCAAAAGCTTCAATTTTGACCCGTTTCAGTCACAGAAATGACTTTAAACACACTTATTTTAGTTGAAAAAGTCATAATTCACATCCGACAGTCATTTAGAGTCAAAAGATTAAATGTTAAAATTTCATCATTATAGACCATTTTGGGAACGTTCGACATGTCCGGAGTCATCGTTTTTCATCCGAAAATCGATTTTTTGGACTGTACCAAAAATGATTCAAAATGTCAATTGGATCATGCCTCATGTTGAATAACCACTTTTTAAACCCTCACAGTGACCAAAATTGCCATTTTTACAGAGTTTTGCTTACTCAAAAGCTTCAATTTTGACCCGTTTCAGGCACAGAAATGACTTTAAACACACTTATTTTAGTTGAAAAAGTCATAATTCACATCCAACAGTCATTTAGAGTCAAAAGATTAAATGTTAAAATTTCATCATTATAGACCATTTTGGGAACGTTCGACATGTCCGGAGTCATCGTTTTTCATCCGAAAATCGATTTTTTGGACTGTACCAAAAATGATTCAAAATGTCAATTGGATCATGCCTCATGTTGAATAACCACTTTTTAAACCCTCACAGTGACCAAAATTGCCATTTTAACAGAGTTTTGCTTACTCAAAAGCTTCAATTTTGACCCGTTTCAGGCACAGAAATGACTTTAAACACACTTATTTTAGTTGAAAAAGTCATAATTCACATCCAACAGTCATTTAGAGTCAAAAGATTAAATGTTAAAATTTCATCATTATAGACCATTTGGGAACGTTCGACATGTCCGGAGTCATCGTTTTTCATCCGAAAATCAATTTTTTAGACTGTACCAAAATGATTCAAAATGTCAATTGGATCATGCCTCATGTTGAATAACCACTTTTTAAACCCTCACAGTGACCAAAATTGCCATTTTGACAGAGTTTTGATTACTCAAAAGCTTCAATTTTGACCCGTTTCAGTCACAAAAATTACTTTAAACACACTTATTTTAGTTGAAAAAGTCATAATTCACATCCAACAGTCATTTAGAGTCAAAAGATTAAATGTTAAAATTTCATCATTATAGACCATTTTGGGAACGTTCGACATGTCCGGAGTCATCGTTTTTCATCCGAAAATCTATTTTTTGGACTGTACCAAAAATGATTCAAAATGTCAATTGGATCATGCCTCATGTTGAATAACCACTTTTTAAACCCTCACAGTGACCAAAATGGCCATTTTTACAGAGTTTTGCTTACTCAAAAGCTTCAATTTTGACCCGTTTCAGTCACAGAAATGACTTTAAACACACTTATTTTAGTTGAAAAAGTCATAATTCACATCCAACAGTCATTTAGAGTCAAAAGATTAAATGTTAAAATTTCATCATTATAGACCATTTTGGGAACGTTCGACATGTCCGGAGTCATCGTTTTTCATCCGAAAATCGATTTTTTGGACTGTACCAAAAATGATTCAAAATGTCAATTGGATCATGCCTCATGTTGAATAACCACTTTTTAAACCCTCACAGTGACCAAAATTGCCATTTTTACAGAGTTTTGCTTACTCAAAAGCTTCAATTTTGACCCGTTTCAGTCACAAAAATTACTTTAAACACACTTATTTTAGTTGAAAAAGTCATAATTCACATCCAACAGTCATTTAGAGTTAAAAGATTAAATGTTAAAATTTCATCATTATAGACCATTTTGGGAACGTTCGACATGTGCGGAGTCATCGTTTTTCATCCGAAAATTGATTTTTTGGACTGTACCAAAAATGATTCAAAATGTCAATTGGATCATGCCTCATGTTGAATAACCACTTTTTAAACCCTCACAGTGACCAAAATTGCAATTTTTACAGAGTTTTGCTTACTCAAAAGCTTCAATTTTGACCCGTTTCAGTCACAGAAATGACTTTAAACACACTTATTTCAGTTGAAAAAGTCATAATTCACATCCAACAGTCATTTAGAGTCAAAAGATTAAATGTTAAAATTTCATCATTATAGACCATTTTGGGAACGTTCGACATGTCCGGAGTCATTGTTTTTCATCCGAAAATCGATTTTTTGGACTGTACCAAAAATGATTCAAAATGTCAATTGGATCATGCCTCATGTTGAATAACCACTTTTTAAACCCTCACAGTGACCAAAATTGCCATTTTTACAGAGTTTTGCTTACTCAAAAGCTTCAATTTTGACCCGTTTCAGGCACAGAAATGACTTTAAACACACTTGTTTTAGTTGAAAAAGTCATAATTCACATCCAACAGTCATTTAGAGTCAAAAGATTAAATGTTAAAATTTCATCATTATAGACCATTTTGGGAACGTTCGACATGTCCGGAGTCATCGTTTTTCATCCGAAAATCGATTTTTTGGACTGTACCAAAAATGATTCAAAATGTCAATTGGATCATGCCTCATGTTGAATAACCACTTTTTAAACCCTCACAGTGACCAAAATTGCCATTTTTACAGAGTTTTGCTTACTCAAAAGCTTCAATTTTGACCCGTTTCAGGCACAGAAATTACTTTAAACACACTTATTTTAGTTGAAAAAGTCATAATTCACATCCAACAGTCATTTAGAGTCAAAAGATTAAATGTTAAAATTTCATCATTGTAGACCATTTTGGGAACGTTCGACATGTCCGGAGTCATCGTTTTTCATCCGAAAATTGATTTTTTGGACTGTACCAAAAATGATTCAAAATGTCAATTGGATCATGCCTCATGTTGAATAACCACTTTTTAAACCCTCACAGTGACCAAAATTGCCATTTTTACAGAGTTTTGCTTACTCAAAAGCTTCAATTTTGACCCGTTTCAGGCACAGAAATGACTTTAAACACACTTATTTTAGTTGAAAAAGTCATAATTCACATCCAACAGTCATTTAGAGTCAAAAGATTAAATGTTAAAATTTCATCATTATAGACCATTTTGGGAACGTTCGACATGTCCGGAGTCATCGTTTTTCATCCGAAAATCGATTTTTTGGACTGTACCAAAAATGATTCAAAATGTCAATTGGATCATGCCTCATGTTGAATAACCACTTTTTAAACCCTCACAGTGACCAAAATTGCCATTTTTACAGAGTTTTGATTACTCAAAAGCTTCAATTTTGACCCGTTTCAGTCACAAAAATTACTTTAAACACACTTATTTTAGTTGAAAAAGTCATAATTCACATCCAACAGTCATTTAGAGTCAAAAGATTAAATGTTAAAATTTTATCATTATAGACCATTTTGGGAACGTTCGACATGTCCGGAGTCATCGTTTTTCATCCGAAAATTGATTTTTTGGACTGTACCAAAAATGATTCAAAATGTCAATTGGATCATGCCTCATGTTGAATAACCACTTTTTAAACCCTCACAGTGACCAAAATGGCCATTTTTACAGAGTTTTGCTTACTCAAAAGCTTCAATTTTGACCCGTTTCAGTCACAGAAATGACTTTAAACACACTTATTTTAGTTGAAAAAGTCATAATTCACATCCGACAGTCATTTAGAGTCAAAAGATTAAATGTTAAAATTTCATCATTATAGACCATTTTGGGAACGTTCGACATGTCCGGAGTCATCGTTTTTTATCCGAAAATCGATTTTTTGGACTGTACCAAAAATGATTCAAAATGTCAATTGGATCATGCCTCATGTTGAATAACCACTTTTTAAACCCTCACAGTGACCAAAATTGCCATTTTTACAGAGTTTTGCTTACTCAAAAGCTTCAATTTTGACCCGTTTCAGGCACAGAAATGACTTTAAACACACTTATTTTAGTTGAAAAAGTCATAATTCACATCCAACAGTCATTTAGAGTCAAAAGATTAAATGTTAAAATTTCATCATTATAGACCATTTTGGGAACGTTCGACATGTCCGGAGTCATCGTTTTTCATCCGAAAATCGATTTTTTGGACTGTACCAAAAATGATTCAAAATGTCAATTGGATCATGCCTCATGTTGAATAACCACTTTTTAAACCCTCACAGTGACCAAAATTGCCATTTTAACAGAGTTTTGCTTACTCAAAAGCTTCAATTTTGACCCGTTTCAGGCACAGAAATGACTTTAAACACACTTATTTTAGTTGAAAAAGTCATAATTCACATCCAACAGTCATTTAGAGTCAAAAGATTAAATGTTAAAATTTCATCATTATAGACCATTTGGGAACGTTCGACATGTCCGGAGTCATCGTTTTTCATCCGAAAATCAATTTTTTAGACTGTACCAAAATGATTCAAAATGTCAATTGGATCATGCCTCATGTTGAATAACCACTTTTTAAACCCTCACAGTGACCAAAATTGCCATTTTGACAGAGTTTTGATTACTCAAAAGCTTCAATTTTGACCCGTTTCAGTCACAAAAATTACTTTAAACACACTTATTTTAGTTGAAAAAGTCATAATTCACATCCAACAGTCATTTAGAGTCAAAAGATTAAATGTTAAAATTTCATCATTATAGACCATTTTGGGAACGTTCGACATGTCCGGAGTCATCGTTTTTCATCCGAAAATCGATTTTTTGGACTGTACCAAAAATGATTCAAAATGTCAATTGGATCATGCCTCATGTTGAATAACCACTTTTTAAACCCTCACAGTGACCAAAATGGCCATTTTTACAGAGTTTTGCTTACTCAAAAGCTTCAATTTTGACCCGTTTCAGTCACAGAAATGACTTTAAACACACTTATTTTAGTTGAAAAAGTCATAATTCACATCCAACAGTCATTTAGAGTCAAAAGATTAAATGTTAAAATTTCATCATTATAGACCATTTTGGGAACGTTCGACATGTCCTCGAGTCATCGTTTTTCATCCGAAAATCGATTTTTTGGACTGTACCAAAAATGATTCAAAATGTCAATTGGATCGTGCCTCATGTTGAATAACCACTTTTTAAACCCTCACCGTGACCAAAATTGCCATTTTTACAGAGTTTTGCTTACTCAAAAGCTTCAATTTTGACCTGTTTCAGTCACAGAAATGACTTTAAACACACTTATTTTAGTTGAAAAAGTCATAATTCACATCCAACAGTCATTTAGAGTCAAAAGATTAAATGTTAAAATTCCATCATTATAGACCATTTTGGGAACGTTCGACATGTCCGGAGTCATCGTTTTTCATCCGAAAATTGATTTTTTGGACTGTACCAAAAATGATTCAAAATGTCAATTGGATCATGCCTCATGTTGAATAACCACTTTTTAAACCCTCACAGTGACCAAAATTGCCATTTTTACAGAGTTTTGCTTACTCAAAAGCTTCAATTTTGACCCGTTTCAGGCACAGAAATGACTTTAAACACACTTATTTTAGTTGAAAAAGTCATAATTCACATCCGACAGTCATTTAGAGTCAAAAGATTAAATGTTAAAATTTCATCATTATAGACCATTTTGGGAACGTTCGACATGTCCGGAGTCATCGTTTTTCATCCGAAAATCGATTTTTTGGACTGTACCAAAAATGATTCAAAATGTCAATTGGATCGTGCCTCATGTTGAATAACCACTTTTTAAACCCTCACAGTGACCAAAATGGCCATTTTTACAGAGTTTTGCTTACTCAAAAGCGTCAATTTTGACCCGTTTCAGTCATAGAAATGACTTTAAACACACTTATTTTAGTTGAAAAAGTCATAATTCACATCCAACAGTCATTTAGAGTTAAAAGATTAAATGTTAAAATTTCATCATTATAGACCATTTTGGGAACGTTCGACATGTCCGGAGTCATCGTTTTTCATCCGAAAATCGATTTTTTGGACTGTACCAAAAATGATTCAAAATGTCTATTGGATCATGCCTCATGTTGAATAACCACTTTTTAAACCCTCACAGTGACCAAAATTGCCATTTTTACAGAGTTTTGCTTACTCAAAAGCTTCAATTTTGACCCGTTTCAGGCACAGAAATGACTTTAAACACACTTATTTTAGTTGAAAAAGTCATAATTCACATCCAACAGTCATTTAGAGTCAAAAGATTAAATGTTAAAATGTCATCATTATAGACCATTTTGGGAACGTTCGACATGTCCGGAGTCATCGTTTTTCATCCGAAAATTGATTTTTTGGACTGTACCAAAAATGATTCAAAATGTCAATTGGATCATGCCTCATGTTGAATAACCACTTTTTAAACCCTCACAGTGACCAAAATTGCCATTTTTACAGAGTTTTGCTTACTCAAAAGCTTCAAATTTGACCCGTTTCAGGCACAGAAATGACTTTAAACACACTTATTTTAGTTGAAAAAGTCATAATTCACATCCAACAGTCAGTTAGAGTCAAAAGATTAAATGTTAAAATTTCATCATTATAGACCATTTTGGGAACGTTCGACATGTCCAGAGTCATCGTTTTTCATCCGAAAATTGATTTTTTGGACTGTACCAAAAATGATTCAAAATGTCAATTGGATCATGCCTCATGTTGAATAACCACTTTTTAAACCCTCACAGTGACCAAAATGGCCATTTTTACAGAGTTTTGCTTACTCAAAAGCTTCAATTTTGACCCGTTTCAGTCACAGAAATGACTTTAAACACACTTATTTTAGTTGAAAAAGTCATAATTCACACCCAACAGTCATTTAGAGTCAAAAGATTAAATGTTAAAATTTCATCATTATAGACCATTTTGGGAACGTTCGACATGTCCGGAGTCATCGTTTTTCATCCGAAAATTGATTTTTTTGGACTGTACCAAAAATGATTCAAAATGTCAATTGGATCATGCCTCATGTTGAATAACCACTTTTTAAACCCTCACAGTGACCAAAATTGCCATTTTTACAGAGTTTTGCTTACTCAAAAGCTTCAATTTTGACCCGTTTCAGGCACAGAAATGACTTTAAACACACTTATTTTAGTTGAAAAAGTCATAATTCACATCCAACAGTCATTTAGAGTCAAAAGATTAAATGTTAAAATTTCATCATTATAGACCATTTTGGGAACGTTCGACATGTCCGGAGTCATCGTTTTTCATCCGAAAATCGATTTTTTGGACTGTACCAAAAATGATTCAAAATGTCAATTGGATCATGTCTCATGTTGAATAACCACTTTTTAAACCCTCACAGTGACCAAAATTGCCATTTTTACAGAGTTTTGATTACTCAAAAGCTTCAATTTTGACCCGTTTCAGTCACAAAAATTACTTTAAACACACTTATTTTAGTTGAAAAAGTCATAATTCACATCCAACAGTCATTTAGAGTCAAAAGATTAAATGTTAAAATTTTATCATTATAGACCATTTTGGGAACGTTCGACATGTCCGGAGTCATCGTTTTTCATCCGAAAATTGATTTTTTGGACTGTACCAAAAATGATTCAAAATGTCAATTGGATCATGCCTCATGTTGAATAACCACTTTTTAAACCCTCACAGTGACCAAAATGGCCATTTTTACAGAGTTTTGCTTACTCAAAAGCTTCAATTTTTACCCGTTTCAGTCACAGAAATGACTTTAAACACACTTATTTTAGTTGAAAAAGTCATAATTCACATCCAACAGTCATTTAGAGTCAAAAGATTAAATGTTAAAATGTCATCATTATAGACCATTTTGGGAACGTTCGACATGTCCGGAGTCATCGTTTTTCATCCGAAAATCGATTTTTTGGACTGTACCAAAAATGATTCAAAATGTCAATTGGATCATGCCTCATGTTGAATAACCACTTTTTAAACCCTCACAGTGACCAAAATTGCCATTTTTACAGAGTTTTGATTACTCAAAAGCTTCAATTTTGACCCGTTTCAGTCACAAAAATTACTTTAAACACACTTATTTTAGTTGAAAAAGTCATAATTCACATCCAACAGTCATTTAGAGTCAAAAGATTAAATGTTAAAATTTCATCATTGTAGACCATTTTGGGAACGTTCGACATGTCCGGAGTCATCGTTTTTCATCCGAAAATTGATTTTTTGGACTGTACCAAAAATGATTCAAAATGTCAATTGGATCATGCCTCATGTTGAATAACCACTTTTTAAACCCTCACAGTGACCAAAATTGCCATTTTTACAGAGTTTTGCTTACTCAAAAGCTTCAATTTTGACCCGTTTCAGGCACAGAAATGACTTTAAACACACTTATTTTAGTTGAAAAAGTCATAATTCACATCCAACAGTCATTTAGAGTCAAAAGATTAAATGTTAAAATTTCATCATTATAGACCATTTTGGGAACGTTCGACATGTCCGGAGTCATCGTTTTTCATCCGAAAATTGATTTTTTGGACTGTACCAAAAATGATTCAAAATGTCAATTGGATCGTGCCTCATGTTGAATAACCACTTTTTAAACCCTCACAGTGACCAAAATGGCCATTTTTACAGAGTTTTGCTTACTCAAATGCTTCAATTTTGACCCGTTTCAGTCACAGAAATGACTTTAAACACACTTATTTTAGTTGAAAAAGTCATAATTCACATCCAACAGTCATTTAGAGTCAAAAGATTAAATGTTAAAATTTCATCATTATAGACCATTTTGGGAACGTTCGACATGTCCGGAGTAATCGTTTTTCATCCGAAAATCGATTTTTTGGACTGTACCAAAAATGATTCAAAATGTCAATTGGATCATGCCTCATGTTGAATAACCACTTTTTAAACCCTCACAGTGACCAAAATTGCCATTTTTACAGAGTTTTGCTTACTCAAAAGCTTCAATTTTGACCTGTTTCAGTCACAGAAATGACTTTAAACACACTTATTTTAGTTGAAAAAGTCATAATTCACATCCAACAGTCATTTAGAGTCAAAAGATTAAATGTTAAAATTTCATCATTATAGACCATTTTGGGAACGTTCGACATGTCCGGAGTCATCGTTTTTCATCCGAAAATTGATTTTTTGGACTGTACCAAAAATTATTCAAAATGTCAATTGGATCATGCCTCATGTTGAATAACCACTTTTTAAACCCTCACAGTGACCAAAATTGCCATTTTTACAGAGTTTTGCTTACTCAAAAGCTTCAATTTTGACCCGTTTCAGGCACAGAAATGACTTTAAACACACTTATTTTAGTTGAAAAAGTCATAATTCACATCCGACAGTCATTTAGAGTCAAAAGATTAAATGTTAAAATTTCATCATTATAGACCATTTTGGGAACGTTCGACATGTCAGGAGTCATCGTTTTTCATCCGAAAATCGATTTTTTGGACTGTACCAAAAATGATTCAAAATGTCAATTGGATCGTGCCTCATGTTGAATAACCACTTTTTAAACCCTCACAGTGACCAAAATGGCCATTTTTACAGAGTTTTGCTTACTCAAAAGCTTCAATTTTGACCCGTTTCAGTCATAGAAATGACTTTAAACACACTTATTTTAGTTGAAAAAGTCATAATTCACATCCAACAGTCATTTAGAGTCAAAAGATTAAATGTTAAAATTTCATCATTATAGACCATTTTGGGAACGTTCGACATGTCCGGAGTCATCGTTTTTCATCCGAAAATAGATTTTTTGGACTGTACCAAAAATGATTCAAAATGTCAATTGGATCATGCCTCATGTTGAATAACCACTTTTTAAACCCTCACAGTGACCAAAATTGCCATTTTTACAGAGTTTTGCTTACTCAAAAGCTTCAATTTTGACCGGTTTCAGGCACAGAAATGACTTTAAACACACTTATTTTAGTTGAAAAAGTCATAATTCACATCCAACAGTCATTTAGAGTCAAAAGATTAAATGTTAAAATGTCATCATTATAGTCCATTTTGGGAACGTTCGACATGTCCGGAGTCATCGTTTTTCATCCGAAAATTGATTTTTTGGACTGTACCAAAAATGATTCAAAATGTCAATTGGATCGTGCCTCATGTTGAATAACCACTTTTTAAACCCTCACAGTGACCAAAATTGCCATTTTTACAGAGTTTTGCTTACTCAAAAGCTTCAATTTTGACCCGTTTCAGGCACAGAAATGACTTTTAACACACTTATTTTAGTTGAAAAAGTCATAATTCACATCCAACAGTCATTTAGAGTCAAAAGATTAAATGTTAAAATGTCATCATTATAGACCATTTTGGGAACGTTCGACATGTCCGGAGTGATCGTTTTTCATCCGAAAATTGATTTTTTGGACTGTACCAAAAATGATTCAAAATGTCAATTGGATCATGCCTCATGTTGAATAACCACTTTTTAAACCCTCACAGTGACCAAAATGGCCATTTTTACAGAGTTTTGCTTACTCAAAAACTTCAATTTTGACCCGTTTCAGTCACAGAAATGACTTTAAACACACTTATTTTAGTTGAAAAAGTCATAATTCACATCCAACAGTCATTTAGAGTCAAAAGATTAAATGTTAAAATTTCATCATTATAGACCATTTTGGGAACGTTCGACATGTCCGGAGTCATCGTTTTTCATCCGAAAATCGATTTTTTGGACTGTACCAAAAATGATTCAAAATGTCAATTGGATCATGCCTCATGTTGAATAACCACTTTTTAAACCCTCACAGTGACCAAAATTGCCATTTTTACAGAGTTTTGCTTACTCAAAAGCTTCAATTTTGACCCGTTTCAGGCACAGAAATGACTTTAAACACACTTATTTTAGTTGAAAAAGTCATAATTCACATCCAACAGTCATTTAGAGTCAAAAAATTAAATGTTAAAATGTCATCATTATAGACCATTTTGGGAACGTTCGACATGTCCGGAGTCATCGTTTTTCATCCGAAAATTGATTTTTTGGACTGTACCAAAAATGATTCAAAATGTCAATTGGATCATGCCTCATGTTGAATAACCACTTTTTAAACCCTCACAGTGACCAAAATTGCCATTTTTACAGAGTTTTGCTTACTCAAAAGCTTCAATTTTGACCCGTTTCAGGCACAGAAATGACTTTAAACACACTTATTTTAGTTGAAAAAGTCATAATTCACATCCAACAGTCAGTTAGAGTCAAAAGATTAAATGTTAAAATTTCATCATTATAGACCATTTTGGGAACGTTCGACATGTCCGGAGTCATCGTTTTTCATCCGAAAATTGATTTTTTGGACTGTACCAAAAATGATTCAAAATGTCAATTGGATCGTGCCTCATGTTGAATAACCACTTTTTAAACCCTCACAGTGACCAAAATGGCCATTTTTACAGAGTTTTGCTTACTCAAAAGCTTCAATTTTGACCCGTTTCAGGCACAGAAATGACTTTAAACACACTTATTTTAGTTGAAAAAGTCATAATTCACATCCAACAGTCATTTAGAGTCAAAAGATTAAATGTTAAAATTTCATCATTATAGACCATTTTGGGAACGTTCGACATGTCCGGAGTCATCGTTTTTCATCCGAAAATCGATTTTTTGGACTGTACCAAAAATGATTCAAAATGTCAATTGGATCATGCCTCATGTTGAATAACCACTTTTTAAACCCTCACAGTGACCAAAATTGCCATTTTTACAGAGTTTTGATTACTCAAAAGCTTCAATTTTGACCCGTTTCAGTCACAAAAATTACTTTAAACACACTTATTTTAGTTGAAAAAGTCATAATTCACATCCAACAGTCATTTAGAGTCAAAAGATTAAATGTTAAAATTTCATCATTGTAGACCATTTTGGGAACGTTCGACATGTCCGGAGTCATCGTTTTTCATCCGAAAATTGATTTTTTGGACTGTACCAAAAATGATTCAAAATGTCAATTGGATCATGCCTCCTGTTGAATAACCACTTTTTAAACCCTCACAGTGACCAAAATTGCCATTTTTACAGAGTTTTGCTTACTCAAAAGCTTCAATTTTGACCCGTTTCAGGCACAGAAATGACTTTAAACACACTTATTTTAGTTGAAAAAGTCATAATTCACATCCAACAGTCATTTAGAGTCAAAAGATTAAATGTTAAAATTTCATCATTATAGACCATTTTGGGAACGTTCGACATGTCCGGAGTCATCGTTTTTCATCCGAAAATAGATTTTTTGGACTGTACCAAAAATGATTCAAAATGTCAATTGGATCATGCCTCATGTTGAATAACCACTTTTTAAACCCTCACAGTGACCAAAATTGCCATTTTTACAGAGTTTTGCTTACTCAAAAGCTTCAATTTTGACCGGTTTCAGGCACAGAAATGACTTTAAACACACTTATTTTAGTTGAAAAAGTCATAATTCACATCCAACAGTCATTTAGAGTCAAAAGATTAAATGTTAAAATGTCATCATTATAGTCCATTTTGGGAACGTTCGACATGTCCGGAGTCATCGTTTTTCATCCGAAAATTGATTTTTTGGACTGTACCAAAAATGATTCAAAATGTCAATTGGATCGTGCCTCATGTTGAATAACCACTTTTTAAACCCTCACAGTGACCAAAATTGCCATTTTTACAGAGTTTTGCTTACTCAAAAGCTTCAATTTTGACCCGTTTCAGGCACAGAAATGACTTTTAACACACTTATTTTAGTTGAAAAAGTCATAATTCACATCCAACAGTCATTTAGAGTCAAAAGATTAAATGTTAAAATGTCATCATTATAGACCATTTTGGGAACGTTCGACATGTCCGGAGTGATCGTTTTTCATCCGAAAATTGATTTTTTGGACTGTACCAAAAATGATTCAAAATGTCAATTGGATCATGCCTCATGTTGAATAACCACTTTTTAAACCCTCACAGTGACCAAAATGGCCATTTTTACAGAGTTTTGCTTACTCAAAAACTTCAATTTTGACCCGTTTCAGTCACAGAAATGACTTTAAACACACTTATTTTAGTTGAAAAAGTCATAATTCACATCCAACAGTCATTTAGAGTCAAAAGATTAAATGTTAAAATTTCATCATTATAGACCATTTTGGGAACGTTCGACATGTCCGGAGTCATCGTTTTTCATCCGAAAATCGATTTTTTGGACTGTATCAAAAATGATTCAAAATGTCAATTGGATCATGCCTCATGTTGAATAACCACTTTTTAAACCCTCACAGTGACCAAAATTGCCATTTTTACAGAGTTTTGCTTACTCAAAAGCTTCAATTTTGACCCGTTTCAGGCACAGAAATGACTTTAAACACACTTATTTTAGTTGAAAAAGTCATAATTCACATCCAACAGTCATTTAGAGTCAAAAAATTAAATGTTAAAATGTCATCATTATAGACCATTTTGGGAACGTTCGACATGTCCGGAGTCATCGTTTTTCATCCGAAAATTGATTTTTTGGACTGTACCAAAAATGATTCAAAATGTCAATTGGATCATGCCTCATGTTGAATAACCACTTTTTAAACCCTCACAGTGACCAAAATTGCCATTTTTACAGAGTTTTGCTTACTCAAAAGCTTCAATTTTGACCCGTTTCAGGCACAGAAATGACTTTAAACACACTTATTTTAGTTGAAAAAGTCATAATTCACATCCAACAGTCAGTTAGAGTCAAAAGATTAAATGTTAAAATTTCATCATTATAGACCATTTTGGGAACGTTCGACATGTCCGGAGTCATCGTTTTTCATCCGAAAATTGATTTTTTGGACTGTACCAAAAATGATTCAAAATGTCAATTGGATCGTGCCTCATGTTGAATAACCACTTTTTAAACCCTCACAGTGACCAAAATGGCCATTTTTACAGAGTTTTGCTTACTCAAAAGCTTCAATTTTGACCCGTTTCAGGCACAGAAATGACTTTAAACACACTTATTTTAGTTGAAAAAGTCATAATTCACATCCAACAGTCATTTAGAGTCAAAAGATTAAATGTTAAAATTTCATCATTATAGACCATTTTGGGAACGTTCGACATGTCCGGAGTCATCGTTTTTCATCCGAAAATCGATTTTTTGGACTGTACCAAAAATGATTCAAAATGTCAATTGGATCATGCCTCATGTTGAATAACCACTTTTTAAACCCTCACAGTGACCAAAATTGCCATTTTTACAGAGTTTTGATTACTCAAAAGCTTCAATTTTGACCCGTTTCAGTCACAAAAATTACTTTAAACACACTTATTTTAGTTGAAAAAGTCATAATTCACATCCAACAGTCATTTAGAGTCAAAAGATTAAATGTTAAAATTTCATCATTGTAGACCATTTTGGGAACGTTCGACATGTCCGGAGTCATCGTTTTTCATCCGAAAATTGATTTTTTGGACTGTACCAAAAATGATTCAAAATGTCAATTGGATCATGCCTCATGTTGAATAACCACTTTTTAAACCCTCACAGTGACCAAAATTGCCATTTTTACAGAGTTTTGATTACTCAAAAGCTTCAATTTTGACCCGTTTCAGTCACAAAAATTACTTTAAACACACTTATTTTAGTTGAAAAAGTCATAATTCACATCCAACAGTCATTTAGAGTCAAAAGATTAAATGTTAAAATTTTATCATTATAGACCATTTTGGGAACGTTCGACATGTCCGGAGTCATCGTTTTTCATCCGAAAATTGATTTTTTGGACTGTACCAAAAATGATTCAAAATGTCAATTGGATCATGCCTCATGTTGAATAACCACTTTTTAAACCCTCACAGTGACCAAAATGGCCATTTTTACAGAGTTTTGCTTACTCAAAAGCTTCAATTTTGACCCGTTTCAGTCACAGAAATGACTTTAAACACACTTATTTTAGTTGAAAAAGTCATAATTCACATCCGACAGTCATTTAGAGTCAAAAGATTAAATGTTAAAATTTCATCATTATAGACCATTTTGGGAACGTTCGACATGTCCGGAGTCATCGTTTTTCATCCGAAAATCGATTTTTTGGACTGTACCAAAAATGATTCAAAATGTCAATTGGATCATGCCTCATGTTGAATAACCACTTTTTAAACCCTCACAGTGACCAAAATTGCCATTTTTACAGAGTTTTGCTTACTCAAAAGCTTCAATTTTGACCCGTTTCAGGCACAGAAATGACTTTAAACACACTTATTTTAGTTGAAAAAGTCATAATTCACATCCAACAGTCATTTAGAGTCAAAAGATTAAATGTTAAAATGTCATCATTATAGACCATTTTGGGAACGTTCGACATGTCCGGAGTCATCGTTTTTCATCCGAAAATCGATTTTTTGGACTGTACCAAAAATGATTCAAAATGTCAATTGGATCATGCCTCATGTTGAATAACCACTTTTTAAACCCTCACAGTGACCAAAATTGCCATTTTAACAGAGTTTTGCTTACTCAAAAGCTTCAATTTTGACCCGTTTCAGGCACAGAAATGACTTTAAACACACTTATTTTAGTTGAAAAAGTCATAATTCACATCCAACAGTCATTTAGAGTCAAAAGATTAAATGTTAAAATTTCATCATTATAGACCATTTGGGAACGTTCGACATGTCCGGAGTCATCGTTTTTCATCCGAAAATCAATTTTTTAGACTGTACCAAAATGATTCAAAATGTCAATTGGATCATGCCTCATGTTGAATAACCACTTTTTAAACCCTCACAGTGACCAAAATTGCCATTTTGACAGAGTTTTGATTACTCAAAAGCTTCAATTTTGACCCGTTTCAGTCACAAAAATTACTTTAAACACACTTATTTTAGTTGAAAAAGTCATAATTCACATCCAACAGTCATTTAGAGTCAAAAGATTAAATGTTAAAATTTCATCATTATAGACCATTTTGGGAACGTTCGACATGTCCGGAGTCATCGTTTTTCATCCGAAAATCTATTTTTTGGACTGTACCAAAAATGATTCAAAATGTCAATTGGATCATGCCTCATGTTGAATAACCACTTTTTAAACCCTCACAGTGACCAAAATGGCCATTTTTACAGAGTTTTGCTTACTCAAAAGCTTCAATTTTTACCCGTTTCAGTCACAGAAATGACTTTAAACACACTTATTTTAGTTGAAAAAGTCATAATTCACATCCAACAGTCATTTAGAGTCAAAAGATTAAATGTTAAAATTTCATCATTATAGACCATTTTGGGAACGTTCGACATGTCCTCGAGTCATCGTTTTTCATCCGAAAATCGATTTTTTGGACTGTACCAAAAATGATTCAAAATGTCAATTGGATCGTGCCTCATGTTGAATAACCACTTTTTAAACCCTCACCGTGACCAAAATTGCCATTTTTACAGAGTTTTGCTTACTCAAAAGCTTCAATTTTGACCTGTTTCAGTCACAGAAATGACTTTAAACACACTTATTTTAGTTGAAAAAGTCATAATTCACATCCAACAGTCATTTAGAGTCAAAAGATTAAATGTTAAAATTCCATCATTATAGACCATTTTGGGAACGTTCGACATGTCCGGAGTCATCGTTTTTCATCCGAAAATTGATTTTTTGGACTGTACCAAAAATGATTCAAAATGTCAATTGGATCATGCCTCATGTTGAATAACCACTTTTTAAACCCTCACAGTGACCAAAATTGCCATTTTTACAGAGTTTTGCTTACTCAAAAGCTTCAATTTTGACCCGTTTCAGGCACAGAAATGACTTTAAACACACTTATTTTAGTTGAAAAAGTCATAATTCACATCCGACAGTCATTTAGAGTCAAAAGATTAAATGTTAAAATTTCATCATTATAGACCATTTTGGGAACGTTCGACATGTCCGGAGTCATCGTTTTTCATCCGAAAATCGATTTTTTGGACTGTACCAAAAATGATTCAAAATGTCAATTGGATCGTGCCTCATGTTGAATAACCACTTTTTAAACCCTCACAGTGACCAAAATGGCCATTTTTACAGAGTTTTGCTTACTCAAAAGCGTCAATTTTGACCCGTTTCAGTCATAGAAATGACTTTAAACACACTTATTTTAGTTGAAAAAGTCATAATTCACATCCAACAGTCATTTAGAGTTAAAAGATTAAATGTTAAAATTTCATCATTATAGACCATTTTGGGAACGTTCGACATGTCCGGAGTCATCGTTTTTCATCCGAAAATCGATTTTTTGGACTGTACCAAAAATGATTCAAAATGTCTATTGGATCATGCCTCATGTTGAATAACCACTTTTTAAACCCTCACAGTGACCAAAATTGCCATTTTTACAGAGTTTTGCTTACTCAAAAGCTTCAATTTTGACCCGTTTCAGGCACAGAAATGACTTTAAACACACTTATTTTAGTTGAAAAAGTCATAATTCACATCCAACAGTCATTTAGAGTCAAAAGATTAAATGTTAAAATGTCATCATTATAGACCATTTTGGGAACGTTCGACATGTCCGGAGTCATCGTTTTTCATCCGAAAATTGATTTTTTGGACTGTACCAAAAATGATTCAAAATGTCAATTGGATCATGCCTCATGTTGAATAACCACTTTTTAAACCCTCACAGTGACCAAAATTGCCATTTTTACAGAGTTTTGCTTACTCAAAAGCTTCAAATTTGACCCGTTTCAGGCACAGAAATGACTTTAAACACACTTATTTTAGTTGAAAAAGTCATAATTCACATCCAACAGTCAGTTAGAGTCAAAAGATTAAATGTTAAAATGTCATCATTATAGACCATTTTGGGAACGTTCGACATGTCCAGAGTCATCGTTTTTCATCCGAAAATTGATTTTTTGGACTGTACCAAAAATGATTCAAAATGTCAATTGGATCATGCCTCATGTTGAATAACCACTTTTTAAACCCTCACAGTGACCAAAATGGCCATTTTTACAGAGTTTTGCTTACTCAAAAGCTTCAATTTTGACCCGTTTCAGTCACAGAAATGACTTTAAACACACTTATTTTAGTTGAAAAAGTCATAATTCACATCCAACAGTCATTTAGAGTCAAAAGATTAAATGTTAAAATTTCATCATTATAGACCATTTTGGGAACGTTCGACATGTCCGGAGTCATCGTTTTTCATCCGAAAATTGATTTTTTTGGACTGTACCAAAAATGATTCAAAATGTCAATTGGATCATGCCTCATGTTGAATAACCACTTTTTAAACCCTCACAGTGACCAAAATTGCCATTTTTACAGAGTTTTGCTTACTCAAAAGCTTCAATTTTGACCCGTTTCAGGCACAGAAATGACTTTAAACACACTTATTTTAGTTGAAAAAGTCATAATTCACATCCAACAGTCATTTAGAGTCAAAAGATTAAATGTTAAAATTTCATCATTATAGACCATTTTGGGAACGTTCGACATGTCCGGAGTCATCGTTTTTCATCCGAAAATCGATTTTTTGGACTGTACCAAAAATGATTCAAAATGTCAATTGGATCATGTCTCATGTTGAATAACCACTTTTTAAACCCTCACAGTGACCAAAATTGCCATTTTTACAGAGTTTTGATTACTCAAAAGCTTCAATTTTGACCCGTTTCAGTCACAAAAATTACTTTAAACACACTTATTTTAGTTGAAAAAGTCATAATTCACATCCAACAGTCATTTAGAGTCAAAAGATTAAATGTTAAAATTTTATCATTATAGACCATTTTGGGAACGTTCGACATGTCCGGAGTCATCGTTTTTCATCCGAAAATTGATTTTTTGGACTGTACCAAAAATGATTCAAAATGTCAATTGGATCATGCCTCATGTTGAATAACCACTTTTTAAACCCTCACAGTGACCAAAATGGCCATTTTTACAGAGTTTTGCTTACTCAAAAGCTTCAATTTTTACCCGTTTCAGTCACAGAAATGAC
Organism: Lissotriton vulgaris; assembly: GCF_964263255.1. Classification (NCBI taxonomy): domain Eukaryota; kingdom Metazoa; phylum Chordata; class Amphibia; order Caudata; family Salamandridae; genus Lissotriton; species Lissotriton vulgaris. The sequence continues at coordinate 107,878 of NW_028245328.1, forward strand.
TTTAAACACACTTATTTTAGTTGAAAAAGTCATAATTCACATCCAACAGTCATTTAGAGTCAAAAGATTAAATGTTAAAATTTCATCATTATAGACCATTTTGGGAACGTTCGACGCGTCCGGAGTCATCGTTTTTCATCCGAAAATCGATTTTTTGGACTGTACCAAAAATGATTCAAAATGTCAATTGGATCATGCCTCATGTTGAATAACGACTTTTTAAACCCTCACAGTGACCAAAATTGCCATTTTTACAGAGTTTTGCTTACTCAAAAGCTTCAATTTTGACCTGTTTCAGTCACAGAAATGACTTTAAACACACTTATTTTAGTTGAAAAAGTCATAATTCACATCCAACAGTCATTTAGAGTCAAAAGATTAAATGTTAAAATTTCATCATTATAGACCATTTTGGGAACGTTCGACATGTCCGGAGTCATCGTTTTTTATCCGAAAATTGATTTTTTGGACTGTACCAAAAATTATTCAAAATGTCAATTGGATCATGCCTCATGTTGAATAACCACTTTTTAAACCCTCACAGTGACCAAAATTGCCATTTTTACAGAGTTTTGCTTACTCAAAAGCTTCAATTTTGACCCGTTTCAGGCACAGAAATGACTTTAAACACACTTATTTTAGTTGAAAAAGTCATAATTCACATCCGACAGTCATTTAGAGTCAAAAGATTAAATGTTAAAATTTCATCATTATAGACCATTTTGGGAACGTTCGACATGTCCGGAGTCATCGTTTTTCATCCGAAAATCGATTTTTTGGACTGTACCAAAAATGATTCAAAATGTCAATTGGATCATGCCTCATGTTGAATAACCACTTTTTAAACCCTCACAGTGACCAAAATTGCCATTTTTACAGAGTTTTGCTTACTCAAAAGCTTCAATTTTGACCCGTTTCAGGCACAGAAATGACTTTAAACACACTTATTTTAGTTGAAAAAGTCATAATTCACATCCAACAGTCATTTAGAGTCAAAAGATTAAATGTTAAAATTTCATCATTATAGACCATTTTGGGAACGTTCGACATGTCCGGAGTCATCGTTTTTCATCCGAAAATCGATTTTTTGGACTGTACCAAAAATGATTCAAAATGTCAATTGGATCATGCCTCATGTTGAATAACCACTTTTTAAACCCTCACAGTGACCAAAATTGCCATTTTAACAGAGTTTTGATTACTCAAAAGCTTCAATTTTGACCCGTTTCAGTCACAAAAATTACTTTAAACACACTTATTTTAGTTGAAAAAGTCATAATTCACATCCAACAGTCATTTAGAGTCAAAAGATTAAATGTTAAAATTTCATCATTGTAGACCATTTTGGGAACGTTCGACATGTCCGGAGTCATCGTTTTTCATCCGAAAATTGATTTTTTGGACTGTACCAAAAATGATTCAAAATGTCTATTGGATCATGCCTCATGTTGAATAACCACTTTTTAAACCCTCACAGTGACCAAAATTGCCATTTTTACAGAGTTTTGCTTACTCAAAAGCTTCAATTTTGACCCGTTTCAGGCACAGAAATGACTTTAAACACACTTATTTTAGTTGAAAAAGTCATAATTCACATCCAACAGTCATTTAGAGTCAAAAGATTAAATGTTAAAATGTCATCATTATAGACCATTTTGGGAACGTTCGACATGTCCGGAGTCATCGTTTTTCATCCGAAAATTGATTTTTTGGACTGTACCAAAAATGATTCAAAATGTCAATTGGATCATGCCTCATGTTGAATAACCACTTTTTAAACCCTCACAGTGACCAAAATTGCCATTTTTACAGAGTTCTGCTTACTCAAAAGCTTCAAATTTGACCCGTTTCAGGCACAGAAATGACTTTAAACACACTTATTTTAGTTGAAAAAGTCATAATTCACATCCAACAGTCATTTAGAGTCAAAAGATTAAATGTTAAAATTTCATCATTATAGACCATTTTGGGAACGTTCGACATGTCCGGAGTCATCGTTTTTCATCCGAAAATTGATTTTTTGGACTGTACCAAAAATTATTCAAAATGTCAATTGGATCATGCCTCATGTTGAATAACCACTTTTTAAACCCTCACAGTGACCAAAATTGCCATTTTAACAGAGTTTTGATTACTCAAAAGCTTCAATTTTGACCCGTTTCAGTCACAAAAATTACTTTAAACACACTTATTTTAGTTGAAAAAGTCATAATTCACATCCAACAGTCATTTAGAGTCAAAAGATTAAATGTTAAAATTTCATCATTGTAGACCATTTTGGGAACGTTCGACATGTCCGGAGTCATCGTTTTTCATCCGAAAATTGATTTTTTGGACTGTACCAAAAATGATTCAAAATGTCTATTGGATCATGCCTCATGTTGAATAACCACTTTTTAAACCCTCACAGTGACCAAAATTGCCATTTTTACAGAGTTTTGCTTACTCAAAAGCTTCAATTTTGACCCGTTTCAGGCACAGAAATGACTTTAAACACACTTATTTTAGTTGAAAAAGTCATAATTCACATCCAACAGTCATTTAGAGTCAAAAGATTAAATGTTAAAATGTCATCATTATAGACCATTTTGGGAACGTTCGACATGTCCGGAGTCATCGTTTTTCATCCGAAAATTGATTTTTTGGACTGTACCAAAAATGATTCAAAATGTCAATTGGATCATGCCTCATGTTGAATAACCACTTTTTAAACCCTCACAGTGACCAAAATTGCCATTTTTACAGAGTTCTGCTTACTCAAAAGCTTCAAATTTGACCCGTTTCAGGCACAGAAATGACTTTAAACACACTTATTTTAGTTGAAAAAGTCATAATTCACATCCAACAGTCATTTAGAGTCAAAAGATTAAATGTTAAAATTTCATCATTATAGACCATTTTGGGAACGTTCGACATGTCCGGAGTCATCGTTTTTCATCCGAAAATTGATTTTTTGGACTGTACCAAAAATGATTCAAAATGTCAATTGGATCATGCCTCATGTTGATTAACCACTTTTTAAACCCTCACAGTGACCAAAATGGCCATTTTTACAGAGTTTTGCTTACTCAAAAGCTTCAATTTTGACCCGTTTCAGTCACAGAAATGACTTTAAACACACTTATTTTAGTTGAAAAAGTCATAATTCACATCCAACAGTCATTTAGAGTCAAAAGATTAAATGTTAAAATTTCATCATTATAGACCATTTTGGGAACGTTCGACATGTCCGGAGTCATCGTTTTTCATCCGAAAATCGATTTTTTGGACTGTACCAAAAATGATTCAAAATGTCAATTGGATCATGCCTCATGTTGAATAACCACTTTTTAAACCCTCACAGTGACCAAAATTGCCATTTTTACAGAGTTTTGATTACTCAAAAGCTTCAATTTTGACCCGTTTCAGTCACAAAAATTACTTTAAACACACTTATTTTAGTTGAAAAAGTCATAATTCACATCCAACAGTCATTTAGAGTCAAAAGATTAAATGTTAAAATTTTATCATTATAGACCATTTTGGGAACGTTCGACATGTCCGGAGTCATCGTTTTTCATCCGAAAATTGATTTTTTGGACTGTACCAAAAATGATTCAAAATGTCAATTGGATCATGCCTCATGTTGAATAACCACTTTTTAAACCCTCACAGTGACCAAAATGGCCATTTTTACAGAGTTTTGCTTACTCAAAAGCTTCAATTTTGACCCGTTTCAGTCACAGAAATGACTTTAAACACACTTATTTTAGTTGAAAAAGTCATAATTCACATCCAACAGTCATTTAGAGTCAAAAGATTAAATGTTAAAATTTCATCATTATAGACCATTTTGGGAACGTTCGACGCGTCCGGAGTCATCGTTTTTCATCCGAAAATCGATTTTTTGGACTGTACCAAAAATGATTCAAAATGTCAATTGGATCATGCCTCATGTTGAATAACCACTTTTTAAACCCTCACAGTGACCAAAATTGCCATTTTTACAGAGTTTTGCTTACTCAAAAGCTTCAATTTTGACCTGTTTCAGTCACAGAAATGACTTTAAACACACTTATTTTAGTTGAAAAAGTCATAATTCACATCCAACAGTCATTTAGAGTCAAAAGATTAAATGTTAAAATTTCATCATTATAGACCATTTTGGGAACGTTCGACATGTCCGGAGTCATCGTTTTTCATCCGAAAATTGATTTTTTGGACTGTACCAAAAATTATTCAAAATGTCAATTGGATCATGCCTCATGTTGAATAACCACTTTTTAAACCCTCACAGTGACCAAAATTGCCATTTTTACAGAGTTTTGCTTACTCAAAAGCTTCAATTTTGACCCGTTTCAGGCACAGAAATGACTTTAAACACACTTATTTTAGTTGAAAAAGTCATAATTCACATCCGACAGTCATTTAGAGTCAAAAGATTAAATGTTAAAATTTCATCATTATAGACCATTTTGGGAACGTTCGACATGTCCGGAGTCATCGTTTTTCATCCGAAAATCGATTTTTTGGACTGTACCAAAAATGATTCAAAATGTCAATTGGATCATGCCTCATGTTGAATAACCACTTTTTAAACCCTCACAGTGACCAAAATTGCCATTTTTACAGAGTTTTGCTTACTCAAAAGCTTCAATTTTGACCCGTTTCAGGCACAGAAATGACTTTAAACACACTTATTTTAGTTGAAAAAGTCATAATTCACATCCAACAGTCATTTAGAGTCAAAAGATTAAATGTTAAAATTTCATCATTATAGACCATTTTGGGAACGTTCGACATGTCCGGAGTCATCGTTTTTCATCCGAAAATCGATTTTTTGGACTGTACCAAAAATGATTCAAAATGTCAATTGGATCATGCCTCATGTTGAATAACCACTTTTTAAACCCTCACAGTGACCAAAATTGCCATTTTTACAGAGTTTTGATTACTCAAAAGCTTCAATTTTGACCCGTTTCAGTCACAAAAATTACTTTAAACACACTTATTTTAGTTGAAAAAGTCATAATTCACATCCAACAGTCATTTAGAGTCAAAAGATTAAATGTTAAAATTTCATCATTGTAGACCATTTTGGGAACGTTCGACATATCCGGAGTCATCGTTTTTCATCCGAAAATTGATTTTTTGGACTGTACCAAAAATGATTCAAAATGTCAATTGGATCATGCCTCATGTTGAATAACCACTTTTTAAACCCTCACAGTGACCAAAATTGCCATTTTTACAGAGTTTTGCTTACTCAAAAGCTTCAATTTTGACCCGTTTCAGGCACAGAAATGACTTTAAACACACTTATTTTAGTTGAAAAAGTCATAATTCACATCCAACAGTCATTTAGAGTCAAAAGATTAAATGTTAAAATTTCATCATTATAGACCATTTTGGGAACGTTCGACATGTCCGGAGTCATCGTTTTTCATCCGAAAATTGATTTTTTGGACTGTACCAAAAATGATTCAAAATGTCAATTGGATCGTGCCTCATGTTGAATAACCACTTTTTAAACCCTCACAGTGACCAAAATGGCCATTTTTACAGAGTTTTGCTTACTCAAAAGCTTCAATTTTGACCCGTTTCAGTCACAGAAATGACTTTAAACACACTTATTTTAGTTGAAAAAGTCATAATTCACATCCAACAGTCATTTAGAGTCAAAAGATTAAATGTTAAAATTTCATCATTATAGACCATTTTGGGAACGTTCGACATGTCCGGAGTAATCGTTTTTCATCCGAAAATCGATTTTTTGGACTGTACCAAAAATGATTCAAAATGTCAATTGGATCATGCCTCATGTTGAATAACCACTTTTTAAACCCTCACAGTGACCAAAATTGCCATTTTTACAGAGTTTTGCTTACTCAAAAGCTTCAATTTTGACCTGTTTCAGTCACAGAAATGACTTTAAACACACTTATTTTAGTTGAAAAAGTCATAATTCACATCCAACAGTCATTTAGAGTCAAAAGATTAAATGTTAAAATTTCATCATTATAGACCATTTTGGGAACGTTCGACATGTCCGGAGTCATCGTTTTTCATCCGAAAATTGATTTTTTGGACTGTACCAAAAATTATTCAAAATGTCAATTGGATCATGCCTCATGTTGAATAACCACTTTTTAAACCCTCACAGTGACCAAAATTGCCATTTTTACAGAGTTTTGCTTACTCAAAAGCTTCAATTTTGACCCGTTTCAGGCACAGAAATGACTTTAAACACACTTATTTTAGTTGAAAAAGTCATAATTCACATCCGACAGTCATTTAGAGTCAAAAGATTAAATGTTAAAATTTCATCATTATAGACCATTTTGGGAACGTTCGACATGTCCGGAGTCATCGTTTTTCATCCGAAAATCGATTTTTTGGACTGTACCAAAAATGATTCAAAATGTCAATTGGATCGTGCCTCATGTTGAATAACCACTTTTTAAACCCTCACAGTGACCAAAATGGCCATTTTTACAGAGTTTTGCTTACTCAAAAGCTTCAATTTTGACGCGTTTCAGTCATAGAAATGACTTTAAACACACTTATTTTAGTTGAAAAAGTCATAATTCACATCCAACAGTCATTTAGAGTCAAAAGATTAAATGTTAAAATTTCATCATTATAGACCATTTTGGGAACGTTCGACATGTCCGGAGTCATCGTTTTTCATCCGAAAATAGATTTTTTGGACTGTACCAAAAATGATTCAAAATTTCAATTGGATCATGCCTCATGTTGAATAACCACTTTTTAAACCCTCACAGTGACCAAAATTGCCATTTTTACAGAGTTTTGATTACTCAAAAGCTTCAATTTTGACCCGTTTCAGTCACAAAAATTACTTTAAACACACTTATTTTAGTTGAAAAAGTCATAATTCACATCCAACAGTCATTTAGAGTCAAAAGATTAAATGTTAAAATTTTATCATTATAGACCATTTTGGGAACGTTCGACATGTCCGGAGTCATCGTTTTTCATCCGAAAATTGATTTTTTGGACTGTACCAAAAATGATTCAAAATGTCAATTGGATCATGCCTCATGTTGAATAACCACTTTTTAAACCCTCACAGTGACCAAAATGGCCATTTTTACAGAGTTTTGCTTACTCAAAAGCTTCAATTTTGACCCGTTTCAGTCACAGAAATGACTTTAAACACACTTATTTTAGTTGAAAAAGTCATAATTCACATCCGACAGTCATTTAGAGTCAAAAGATTAAATGTTAAAATTTCATCATTATAGACCATTTTGGGAACGTTCGACATGTCCGGAGTCATCGTTTTTCATCCGAAAATCGATTTTTTGGTCTGTACCAAAAATGATTCAAAATGTCAATTGGATCATGCCTCATGTTGAATAACCACTTTTTAAACCCTCACAGTGACCAAAATTGCCATTTTTACAGAGTTTTGCTTACTCAAAAGCTTCAATTTTGACCCGTTTCAGGCACAGAAATGACTTTAAACACACTTATTTTAGTTGAAAAAGTCATAATTCACATCCAACAGTCATTTAGAGTCAAAAGATTAAATGTTAAAATTTCATCATTATAGACCATTTTGGGAACGTTCGACATGTCCGGAGTCATCGTTTTTCATCCGAAAATCGATTTTTTGGACTGTACCAAAAATGATTCAAAATGTCAATTGGATCATGCCTCATGTTGAATAACCACTTTTTAAACCCTCACAGTGACCAAAATTGCCATTTTAACAGAGTTTTGCTTACTCAAAAGCTTCAATTTTGACCCGTTTCAGGCACAGAAATGACTTTAAACACACTTATTTTAGTTGAAAAAGTCATAATTCACATCCAACAGTCATTTAGAGTCAAAAGATTAAATGTTAAAATTTCATCATTATAGACCATTTGGGAACGTTCGACATGTCCGGAGTCATCGTTTTTCATCCGAAAATCAATTTTTTAGACTGTACCAAAATGATTCAAAATGTCAATTGGATCATGCCTCATGTTGAATAACCACTTTTTAAACCCTCACAGTGACCAAAATTGCCATTTTGACAGAGTTTTGATTACTCAAAAGCTTCAATTTTGACCCGTTTCAGTCACAAAAATTACTTTAAACACACTTATTTTAGTTGAAAAAGTCATAATTCACATCCAACAGTCATTTAGAGTCAAAAGATTAAATGTTAAAATTTCATCATTATAGACCATTTTGGGAACGTTCGACATGTCCGGAGTCATCGTTTTTCATCCGAAAATCTATTTTTTGGACTGTACCAAAAATGATTCAAAATGTCAATTGGATCATGCCTCATGTTGAATAACCACTTTTTAAACCCTCACAGTGACCAAAATGGCCATTTTTACAGAGTTTTGCTTACTCAAAAGCTTCAATTTTGACCCGTTTCAGTCACAGAAATGACTTTAAACACACTTATTTTAGTTGAAAAAGTCATAATTCACATCCAACAGTCATTTAGAGTCAAAAGATTAAATGTTAAAATTTCATCATTATAGACCATTTTGGGAACGTTCGACATGTCCTCGAGTCATCGTTTTTCATCCGAAAATCGATTTTTTGGACTGTACCAAAAATGATTCAAAATGTCAATTGGATCGTGCCTCATGTTGAATAACCACTTTTTAAACCCTCACCGTGACCAAAATTGCCATTTTTACAGAGTTTTGCTTACTCAAAAGCTTCAATTTTGACCTGTTTCAGTCACAGAAATGACTTTAAACACACTTATTTTAGTTGAAAAAGTCATAATTCACATCCAACAGTCATTTAGAGTCAAAAGATTAAATGTTAAAATTCCATCATTATAGACCATTTTGGGAACGTTCGACATGTCCGGAGTCATCGTTTTTCATCCGAAAATTGATTTTTTGGACTGTACCAAAAATGATTCAAAATGTCAATTGGATCATGCCTCATGTTGAATAACCACTTTTTAAACCCTCACAGTGACCAAAATTGCCATTTTTACAGAGTTTTGCTTACTCAAAAGCTTCAATTTTGACCCGTTTCAGGCACAGAAATGACTTTAAACACACTTATTTTAGTTGAAAAAGTCATAATTCACATCCGACAGTCATTTAGAGTCAAAAGATTAAATGTTAAAATTTCATCATTATAGACCATTTTGGGAACGTTCGACATGTCCGGAGTCATCGTTTTTCATCCGAAAATCGATTTTTTGGACTGTACCAAAAATGATTCAAAATGTCAATTGGATCGTGCCTCATGTTGAATAACCACTTTTTAAACCCTCACAGTGACCAAAATGGCCATTTTTACAGAGTTTTGCTTACTCAAAAGCGTCAATTTTGACCCGTTTCAGTCATAGAAATGACTTTAAACACACTTATTTTAGTTGAAAAAGTCATAATTCACATCCAACAGTCATTTAGAGTTAAAAGATTAAATGTTAAAATTTCATCATTATAGACCATTTTGGGAACGTTCGACATGTCCGGAGTCATCGTTTTTCATCCGAAAATCGATTTTTTGGACTGTACCAAAAATGATTCAAAATGTCTATTGGATCATGCCTCATGTTGAATAACCACTTTTTAAACCCTCACAGTGACCAAAATTGCCATTTTTACAGAGTTTTGCTTACTCAAAAGCTTCAATTTTGACCCGTTTCAGGCACAGAAATGACTTTAAACACACTTATTTTAGTTGAAAAAGTCATAATTCACATCCAACAGTCATTTAGAGTCAAAAGATTAAATGTTAAAATGTCATCATTATAGACCATTTTGGGAACGTTCGACATGTCCGGAGTCATCGTTTTTCATCCGAAAATTGATTTTTTGGACTGTACCAAAAATGATTCAAAATGTCAATTGGATCATGCCTCATGTTGAATAACCACTTTTTAAACCCTCACAGTGACCAAAATTGCCATTTTTACAGAGTTTTGCTTACTCAAAAGCTTCAAATTTGACGCGTTTCAGGCACAGAAATGACTTTAAACACACTTATTTTAGTTGAAAAAGTCATAATTCACATCCAACAGTCAGTTAGAGTCAAAAGATTAAATGTTAAAATTTCATCATTATAGACCATTTTGGGAACGTTCGACATGTCCAGAGTCATCGTTTTTCATCCGAAAATTGATTTTTTGGACTGTACCAAAAATGATTCAAAATGTCAATTGGATCATGCCTCATGTTGAATAACCACTTTTTAAACCCTCACAGTGACCAAAATGGCCATTTTTACAGAGTTTTGCTTACTCAAAAGCTTCAATTTTGACCCGTTTCAGTCACAGAAATGACTTTAAACACACTTATTTTAGTTGAAAAAGTCATAATTCACATCCAACAGTCATTTAGAGTCAAAAGATTAAATGTTAAAATTTCATCATTATAGACCATTTTGGGAACGTTCGACATGTCCGGAGTCATCGTTTTTCATCCGAAAATTGATTTTTTTGGACTGTACCAAAAATGATTCAAAATGTCAATTGGATCATGCCTCATGTTGAATAACCACTTTTTAAACCCTCACAGTGACCAAAATTGCCATTTTTACAGAGTTTTGCTTACTCAAAAGCTTCAATTTTGACCCGTTTCAGGCACAGAAATGACTTTAAACACACTTATTTTAGTTGAAAAAGTCATAATTCACATCCAACAGTCATTTAGAGTCAAAAGATTAAATGTTAAAATTTCATCATTATAGACCATTTTGGGAACGTTCGACATGTCCGGAGTCATCGTTTTTCATCCGAAAATCGATTTTTTGGACTGTACCAAAAATGATTCAAAATGTCAATTGGATCATGTCTCATGTTGAATAACCACTTTTTAAACCCTCACAGTGACCAAAATTGCCATTTTTACAGAGTTTTGATTACTCAAAAGCTTCAATTTTGACCCGTTTCAGTCACAAAAATTACTTTAAACACACTTATTTTAGTTGAAAAAGTCATAATTCACATCCAACAGTCATTTAGAGTCAAAAGATTAAATGTTAAAATGTTATCATTATAGACCATTTTGGGAACGTTCGACATGTCCGGAGTCATCGTTTTTCATCCGAAAATTGATTTTTTGGACTGTACCAAAAATGATTCAAAATGTCAATTGGATCATGCCTCATGTTGAATAACCACTTTTTAAACCCTCACAGTGACCAAAATGGCCATTTTTACAGAGTTTTGCTTACTCAAAAGCTTCAATTTTTACCCGTTTCAGTCACAGAAATGACTTTAAACACACTTATTTTAGTTGAAAAAGTCATAATTCACATCCAACAGTCATTTAGAGTCAAAAGATTAAATGTTAAAATTTCATCATTATAGACCATTTTGGGAACGTTCGACGCGTCCGGAGTCATCGTTTTTCATCCGAAAATCGATTTTTTGGACTGTACCAAAAATGATTCAAAATGTCAATTGGATCATGCCTCATGTTGAATAACCACTTTTTAAACCCTCACAGTGACCAAAATTGCCATTTTTACAGAGTTTTGCTTACTCAAAAGCTTCAATTTTGACCTGTTTCAGTCACAGAAATGACTTTAAACACACTTATTTTAGTTGAAAAAGTCATAATTCACATCCAACAGTCATTTAGAGTCAAAAGATAAAATGTTAAAATTTCATCATTATAGACCATTTTGGGAACGTTCGACATGTCCGGAGTCATCGTTTTTTATCCGAAAATTGATTTTTTGGACTGTACCAAAAATTATTCAAAATGTCAATTGGATCATGCCTCATGTTGAATAACCACTTTTTAAACCCTCACAGTGACCAAAATTGCCATTTTTACAGAGTTTTGCTTACTCAAAAGCTTCAATTTTGACCCGTTTCAGGCACAGAAATGACTTTAAACACACTTATTTTAGTTGAAAAAGTCATAATTCACATCCGACAGTCATTTAGAGTCAAAAGATTAAATGTTAAAATTTCATCATTATAGACCATTTTGGGAACGTTCGACATGTCCGGAGTCATCGTTTTTCATCCGAAAATCGATTTTTTGGACTGTACCAAAAATGATTCAAAATGTCAATTGGATCATGCCTCATGTTGAATAACCACTTTTTAAACCCTCACAGTGACCAAAATTGCCATTTTTACAGAGTTTTGCTTACTCAAAAGCTTCAATTTTGACCCGTTTCAGGCACAGAAATGACTTTAAACACACTTATTTTAGTTGAAAAAGTCATAATTCACATCCAACAGTCATTTAGAGTCAAAAGATTAAATGTTAAAATTTCATCATTATAGACCATTTTGGGAACGTTCGACATGTCCGGAGTCATCGTTTTTCATCCGAAAATCGATTTTTTGGACTGTACCAAAAATGATTCAAAATGTCAATTGGATCATGCCTCATGTTGAATAACCACTTTTTAAACCCTCACAGTGACCAAAATTGCCATTTTAACAGAGTTTTGATTACTCAAAAGCTTCAATTTTGACCCGTTTCAGTCACAAAAATTACTTTAAACACACTTATTTTAGTTGAAAAAGTCATAATTCACATCCAACAGTCATTTAGAGTCAAAAGATTAAATGTTAAAATTTCATCATTGTAGACCATTTTGGGAACGTTCGACATGTCCGGAGTCATCGTTTTTCATCCGAAAATTGATTTTTTGGACTGTACCAAAAATGATTCAAAATGTCTATTGGATCATGCCTCATGTTGAATAACCACTTTTTAAACCCTCACAGTGACCAAAATTGCCATTTTTACAGAGTTTTGCTTACTCAAAAGCTTCAATTTTGACCCGTTTCAGGCACAGAAATGACTTTAAACACACTTATTTTAGTTGAAAAAGTCATAATTCACATCCAACAGTCATTTAGAGTCAAAAGATTAAATGTTAAAATGTCATCATTATAGACCATTTTGGGAACGTTCGACATGTCCGGAGTCATCGTTTTTCATCCGAAAATTGATTTTTTGGACTGTACCAAAAATGATTCAAAATGTCAATTGGATCATGCCTCATGTTGAATAACCACTTTTTAAACCCTCACAGTGACCAAAATTGCCATTTTTACAGAGTTCTGCTTACTCAAAAGCTTCAAATTTGACCCGTTTCAGGCACAGAAATGACTTTAAACACACTTATTTTAGTTGAAAAAGTCATAATTCACATCCAACAGTCATTTAGAGTCAAAAGATTAAATGTTAAAATTTCATCATTATAGACCATTTTGGGAACGTTCGACATGTCCGGAGTCATCGTTTTTCATCCGAAAATTGATTTTTTGGACTGTACCAAAAATGATTCAAAATGTCAATTGGATCATGCCTCATGTTGATTAACCACTTTTTAAACCCTCACAGTGACCAAAATGGCAATTTTTACAGAGTTTTGCTTACTCAAAAGCTTCAATTTTGACCCGTTTCAGTCACAGAAATGACTTTAAACACACTTATTTTAGTTGAAAAAGTCATAATTCACATCCAACAGTCATTTAGAGTCAAAAGATTAAATGTTAAAATTTCATCATTATAGACCATTTTGGGAACGTTCGACATGTCCGGAGTCATCGTTTTTCATCCGAAAATCGATTTTTTGGACTGTACCAAAAATGATTCAAAATGTCAATTGGATCATGCCTCATGTTGAATAACCACTTTTTAAACCCTCACAGTGACCAAAATTGCCATTTTTACAGAGTTTTGATTACTCAAAAGCTTCAATTTTGACCCGTTTCAGTCACAAAAATTACTTTAAACACACTTATTTTAGTTGAAAAAGTCATAATTCACATCCAACAGTCATTTAGAGTCAAAAGATTAAATGTTAAAATTTTATCATTATAGACCATTTTGGGAACGTTCGACATGTCCGGAGTCATCGTTTTTCATCCGAAAATTGATTTTTTGGACTGTACCAAAAATGATTCAAAATGTCAATTGGATCATGCCTCATGTTGAATAACCACTTTTTAAACCCTCACAGTGACCAAAATGGCCATTTTTACAGAGTTTTGCTTACTCAAAAGCTTCAATTTTGACCCGTTTCAGTCACAGAAATGACTTTAAACACACTTATTTTAGTTGAAAAAGTCATAATTCACATCCAACAGTCATTTAGAGTCAAAAGATTAAATGTTAAAATTTCATCATTATAGACCATTTTGGGAACGTTCGACGCGTCCGGAGTCATCGTTTTTCATCCGAAAATCGATTTTTTGGACTGTACCAAAAATGATTCAAAATGTCAATTGGATCATGCCTCATGTTGAATAACCACTTTTTAAACCCTCACAGTGACCAAAATTGCCATTTTTACAGAGTTTTGCTTACTCAAAAGCTTCAATTTTGACCTGTTTCAGTCACAGAAATGACTTTAAACACACTTATTTTAGTTGAAAAAGTCATAATTCACATCCAACAGTCATTTAGAGTCGAAAGATTAAATGTTAAAATTTCATCATTATAGACCATTTTGGGAACGTTCGACATGTCCGGAGTCATCGTTTTTCATCCGAAAATTGATTTTTTGGACTGTACCAAAAATTATTCAAAATGTCAATTGGATCATGCCTCATGTTGAATAACCACTTTTTAAACCCTCACAGTGACCAAAATTGCCATTTTTACAGAGTTTTGCTTACTCAAAAGCTTCAATTTTGACCCGTTTCAGGCACAGAAATGACTTTAAACACACTTATTTTAGTTGAAAAAGTCATAATTCACATCCGACAGTCATTTAGAGTCAAAAGATTAAATGTTAAAATTTCATCATTATAGACCATTTTGGGAACGTTCGACATGTCCGGAGTCATCGTTTTTCATCCGAAAATCGATTTTTTGGACTGTACCAAAAATGATTCAAAATGTCAATTGGATCATGCCTCATGTTGAATAACCACTTTTTAAACCCTCACAGTGACCAAAATTGCCATTTTTACAGAGTTTTGCTTACTCAAAAGCTTCAATTTTGACCCGTTTCAGGCACAGAAATGACTTTAAACACACTTATTTTAGTTGAAAAAGTCATAATTCACATCCAACAGTCATTTAGAGTCAAAAGATTAAATGTTAAAATTTCATCATTATAGACCATTTTGGGAACGTTCGACATGTCCGGAGTCATCGTTTTTCATCCGAAAATCGATTTTTTGGACTGTACCAAAAATGATTCAAAATGTCAATTGGATCATGCCTCATGTTGAATAACCACTTTTTAAACCCTCACAGTGACCAAAATTGCCATTTTTACAGAGTTTTGATTACTCAAAAGCTTCAATTTTGACCCGTTTCAGTCACAAAAATTACTTTAAACACACTTATTTTAGTTGAAAAAGTCATAATTCACATCCAACAGTCATTTAGAGTCAAAAGATTAAATGTTAAAATTTCATCATTGTAGACCATTTTGGGAACGTTCGACATATCCGGAGTCATCGTTTTTCATCCGAAAATTGATTTTTTGGACTGTACCAAAAATGATTCAAAATGTCAATTGGATCATGCCTCATGTTGAATAACCACTTTTTAAACCCTCACAGTGACCAAAATTGCCATTTTTACAGAGTTTTGCTTACTCAAAAGCTTCAATTTTGACCCGTTTCAGGCACAGAAATGACTTTAAACACACTTATTTTAGTTGAAAAAGTCATAATTCACATCCAACAGTCATTTAGAGTCAAAAGATTAAATGTTAAAATTTCATCATTATAGACCATTTTGGGAACGTTCGACATGTCCGGAGTCATCGTTTTTCATCCGAAAATTGATTTTTTGGACTGTACCAAAAATGATTCAAAATGTCAATTGGATCGTGCCTCATGTTGAATAACCACTTTTTAAACCCTCACAGTGACCAAAATGGCCATTTTTACAGAGTTTTGCTTACTCAAAAGCTTCAATTTTGACCCGTTTCAGTCACAGAAATGACTTTAAACACACTTATTTTAGTTGAAAAAGTCATAATTCACATCCAACAGTCATTTAGAGTCAAAAGATTAAATGGTAAAATTTCATCATTATAGACCATTTTGGGAACGTTCGACATGTCCGGAGTAATCGTTTTTCATCCGAAAATCGATTTTTTGGACTGTACCAAAAATGATTCAAAATGTCAATTGGATCATGCCTCATGTTGAATAACCACTTTTTAAACCCTCACAGTGACCAAAATTGCCATTTTTACAGAGTTTTGCTTACTCAAAAGCTTCAATTTTGACCTGTTTCAGTCACAGAAATGACTTTAAACACACTTATTTTAGTTGAAAAAGTCATAATTCACATCCAACAGTCATTTAGAGTCAAAAGATTAAATGTTAAAATTTCATCATTATAGACCATTTTGGGAACGTTCGACATGTCCGGAGTCATCGTTTTTCATCCGAAAATTGATTTTTTGGACTGTACCAAAAATTATTCAAAATGTCAATTGGATCATGCCTCATGTTGAATAACCACTTTTTAAACCCTCACAGTGACCAAAATTGCCATTTTTACAGAGTTTTGCTTACTCAAAAGCTTCAATTTTGACCCGTTTCAGGCACAGAAATGACTTTAAACACACTTATTTTAGTTGAAAAAGTCATAATTCACATCCGACAGTCATTTAGAGTCAAAAGATTAAATGTTAAAATTTCATCATTATAGACCATTTTGGGAACGTTCGACATGTCCGGAGTCATCGTTTTTCATCCGAAAATCGATTTTTTGGACTGTACCAAAAATGATTCAAAATGTCAATTGGATCGTGCCTCATGTTGAATAACCACTTTTTAAACCCTCACAGTGACCAAAATGGCCATTTTTACAGAGTTTTGCTTACTCAAAAGCTTCAATTTTGACCCGTTTCAGTCATAGAAATGACTTTAAACACACTTATTTTAGTTGAAAAAGTCATAATTCACATCCAACAGTCATTTAGAGTCAAAAGATTAAATGTTAAAATTTCATCATTATAGACCATTTTGGGAACGTTCGACATGTCCGGAGTCATCGTTTTTCATCCGAAAATAGATTTTTTGGACTGTACCAAAAATGATTCAAAATGTCAATTGGATCATGCCTCATGTTGAATAACCACTTTTTAAACCCTCACAGTGACCAAAATTGCCATTTTTACAGAGTTTTGCTTACTCAAAAGCTTCAATTTTGACCGGTTTCAGGCACAGAAATGACTTTAAACACACTTATTTTAGTTGAAAAAGTCATAATTCACATCCAACAGTCATTTAGAGTCAAAAGATTAAATGTTAAAATGTCATCATTATAGTCCATTTTGGGAACGTTCGACATGTCCGGAGTCATCGTTTTTCATCCGAAAATTGATTTTTTGGACTGTACCAAAAATGATTCAAAATGTCAATTGGATCATGCCTCATGTTGAATAACCACTTTTTAAACCCTCACAGTGACCAAAATTGCCATTTTTACAGAGTTTTGCTTACTCAAAAGCTTCAATTTTGACCCGTTTCAGGCACAGAAATGACTTTAAACACACTTATTTTAGTTGAAAAAGTCATAATTCACATCCAACAGTCATTTAGAGTCAAAAGATTAAATGTTAAAATGTCATCATTATAGACCATTTTGGGAACGTTCGACATGTCCGGAGTGATCGTTTTTCATCCGAAAATTGATTTTTTGGACTGTACCAAAAATGATTCAAAATGTCAATTGGATCATGCCTCATGTTGAATAACCACTTTTTAAACCCTCACAGTGACCATAATGGCCATTTTTACAGAGTTTTGCTTACTCAAAAACTTCAATTTTGACCCGTTTCAGTCACAGAAATGACTTTAAACACACTTATTTTAGTTGAAAAAGTCATAATTCACATCCAACAGTCATTTAGAGTCAAAAGATTAAATGTTAAAATTTCATCATTATAGACCATTTTGGGAACGTTCGACATGTCCGGAGTCATCGTTTTTCATCCGAAAATCGATTTTTTGGACTGTACCAAAAATGATTCAAAATGTCAATTGGATCATGCCTCATGTTGAATAACCACTTTTTAAACCCTCACAGTGACCAAAATTGCCATTTTTACAGAGTTTTGCTTACTCAAAAGCTTCAATTTTGACCCGTTTCAGGCACAGAAATGACTTTAAACACACTTATTTTAGTTGAAAAAGTCATAATTCACATCCAACAGTCATTTAGAGTCAAAAGATTAAATGTTAAAATGTCATCATTATAGACCATTTTGGGAACGTTCGACATGTCCGGAGTCATCGTTTTTCATCCGAAAATTGATTTTTTGGACTGTACCAAAAATGATTCAAAATGTCAATTGGATCATGCCTCATGTTGAATAACCACTTTTTAAACCCTCACAGTGACCAAAATTGCCATTTTTACAGAGTTTTGCTTACTCAAAAGCTTCAATTTTGACCCGTTTCAGGCACAGAAATGACTTTAAACACACTTATTTTAGTTGAAAAAGTCATAATTCACATCCAACAGTCAGTTAGAGTCAAAAGATTAAATGTTAAAATTTCATCATTATAGACCATTTTGGGAACGTTCGACATGTCCGGAGTCATCGTTTTTCATCCGAAAATTGATTTTTTGGACTGTACCAAAAATGATTCAAAATGTCAATTGGATCGTGCCTCATGTTGAATAACCACTTTTTAAACCCTCACAGTGACCAAAATGGCCATTTTTACAGAGTTTTGCTTACTCAAAAGCTTCAATTTTGACCCGTTTCAGGCACAGAAATTACTTTAAACACACTTATTTTAGTTGAAAAAGTCATAATTCACATCCAACAGTCATTTAGAGTCAAAAGATTAAATGTTAAAATTTCATCATTATAGACCATTTTGGGAACGTTCGACATGTCCGGAGTCATCGTTTTTCATCCGAAAATCGATTTTTTGGACTGTACCAAAAATGATTCAAAATGTCAATGGATCATGCCTCATGTTGAATAACCACTTTTTAAACCCTCACAGTGACCAAAATTGCCATTTTTACAGAGTTTTGATTACTCAAAAGCTTCAATTTTGACCCGTTTCAGTCACAAAAATTACTTTAAACACACTTATTTTAGTTGAAAAAGTCATAATTCACATCCAACAGTCATTTAGAGTCAAAAGATTAAATGTTAAAATTTCATCATTGTAGACCATTTTGGGAACGTTCGACATGTCCGGAGTCATCGTTTTTCATCCGAAAATTGATTTTTTGGACTGTACCAAAAATGATTCAAAATGTCAATTGGATCATGCCTCATGTTGAATAACCACTTTTTAAACCCTCACAGTGACCAAAATTGCCATTTTTACAGAGTTTTGCTTACTCAAAAGCTTCAATTTTGACCCGTTTCAGGCACAGAAATGACTTTAAACACACTTATTTTAGTTGAAAAAGTCATAATTCACATCCAACAGTCATTTAGAGTCAAAAGATTAAATGTTAAAATTTCATCATTATAGACCATTTTGGGAACGTTCAACATGTCCGGAGTCATCGTTTTTCATCCGAAAATCGATTTTTTGGACTGTACCAAAAATGATTCAAAATGTCAATTGGATCATGCCTCATGTTGAATAACCACTTTTTAAACCCTCACAGTGACCAAAATTGCCATTTTTACAGAGTTTTGATTACTCAAAAGCTTCAATTTTGACCCGTTTCAGTCACAAAAATTACTTTAAACACACTTATTTTAGTTGAAAAAGTCATAATTCACATCCAACAGTCATTTAGAGTCAAAAGATTAAATGTTAAAATTTCATCATTGTAGACCATTTTGGGAACGTTCGACATGTCCGGAGTCATCGTTTTTCATCCGAAAATTGATTTTTTGGACTGTACCAAAAATGATTCAAAATTTCAATTGGATCATGCCTCATGTTGAATAACCACTTTTTAAACCCTCACAGTGACCAAAATTGCCATTTTTACAGAGTTTTGCTTACTCAAAAGCTTCAATTTTGACCCGTTTCAGGCACAGAAATGACTTTAAACACACTTATTTTAGTTGAAAAAGTCATAATTCACATCCAACAGTCATTTAGAGTCAAAAGATTAAATGTTAAAATTTCATCATTATAGACCATTTTGGGAACGTTCGACATGTCCGGAGTCATCGTTTTTCATCCGAAAATCGATTTTTTGGACTGTACCAAAAATGATTCAAAATGTCAATTGGATCATGCCTCATGTTGAATAACCACTTTTTAAACCCTCACAGTGACCAAAATTGCCATTTTTACAGAGTTTTGCTTACTCAAAAGCTTCAATTTTGACCCGTTTCAGGCACAGAAATGACTTTAAACACACTTATTTTAGTTGAAAAAGTCATAATTCACATCCAACACTCATTTAGAGTCAAAAGATTAAATGTTAAAATGTCATCATTATAGTCCATTTTGGGAACGTTCGACATGTCCGGAGTCATCGTTTTTCATCCGAAAATTGATTTTTTGGACTGTACCAAAAATGATTCAAAATGTCAATTGGATCATGCCTCATGTTGAATAACCACTTTTTAAACCCTCACAGTGACCAAAATTGCCATTTTTACAGAGTTTTGCTTACTCAAAAGCTTCAATTTTGACCCGTTTCAGGCACAGAAATGACTTTAAACACACTTATTTTAGTTGAAAAAGTCATAATTCACATCCAACAGTCATTTAGAGTCAAAAGATTAAATGTTAAAATGTCATCATTATAGACCATTTTGGGAACGTTCGACATGTCCGGAGTGATCGTTTTTCATCTGAAAATTGATTTTTTGGACTGTACCAAAAATGATTCAAAATGTCAATTGGATCATGCCTCATGTTGAATAACCACTTTTTAAACCCTCACAGTGACCATAATGGCCATTTTTACAGAGTTTTGCTTACTCAAAAACTTCAATTTTGACCCGTTTCAGTCACAGAAATGACTTTAAACACACTTATTTTAGTTGAAAAAGTCATAATTCACATCCAACAGTCATTTAGAGTCAAAAGATTAAATGTTAAAATTTCATCATTATAGACCATTTTGGGAACGTTCGACATGTCCGGAGTCATCGTTTTTCATCCGAAAATCGATTTTTTGGACTGTACCAAAAATGATTCAAAATGTCAATTGGATCATGCCTCATGTTGAATAACCACTTTTTAAACCCTCACAGTGACCAAAATTGCCATTTTTACAGAGTTTTGCTTACTCAAAAGCTTCAATTTTGACCCGTTTCAGGCACAGAAATGACTTTAAACACACTTATTTTAGTTGAAAAAGTCATAATTCACATCCAACAGTCAGTTAGAGTCAAAAGATTAAATGTTAAAATTTCATCATTATAGACCATTTTGGGAACGTTCGACATGTCCGGAGTCATCGTTTTTCATCCGAAAATTGATTTTTTGGACTGTACCAAAAATGATTCAAAATGTCAATTGGATCGTGCCTCATGTTGAATAACCACTTTTTAAACCCTCACAGTGACCAAAATGGCCATTTTTACAGAGTTTTGCTTACTCAAAAGCTTCAATTTTGACCCGTTTCAGGCACAGAAATTACTTTAAACACACTTATTTTAGTTGAAAAAGTCATAATTCACATCCAACAGTCATTTAGAGTCAAAAGATTAAATGTTAAAATTTCATCATTATAGACCATTTTGGGAACGTTCGACATGTCCGGAGTCATCGTTTTTCATCCGAAAATCGATTTTTTGGACTGTACCAAAAATGATTCAAAATGTCAATTGGATCATGCCTCATGTTGAATAACCACTTTTTAAACCCTCACAGTGACCAAAATTGCCATTTTTACAGAGTTTTGATTACTCAAAAGCTTCAATTTTGACCCGTTTCAGTCACAAAAATTACTTTAAACACACTTATTTTAGTTGAAAAAGTCATAATTCACATCCAACAGTCATTTAGAGTCAAAAGATTAAATGTTAAAATTTCATCATTGTAGACCATTTTGGGAACGTTCGACATGTCCGGAGTCATCGTTTTTCATCCGAAAATTGATTTTTTGGACTGTAC
The DNA here is from genome assembly GCF_964263255.1 of Lissotriton vulgaris. Taxonomy (NCBI): domain Eukaryota; kingdom Metazoa; phylum Chordata; class Amphibia; order Caudata; family Salamandridae; genus Lissotriton; species Lissotriton vulgaris. Next base: position 129,812 of record NW_028245328.1, read on the forward strand.
CAAAAATGATTCAAAATGTCAATTGGATCATGCCTCATGTTGAATAACCACTTTTTAAACCCTCACAGTGACCAAAATTGCCATTTTTACAGAGTTTTGCTTACTCAAAAGCTTCAATTTTGACCCGTTTCAGGCACAGAAATGACTTTAAACACACTTATTTTAGTTGAAAAAGTCATAATTCACATCCAACAGTCATTTAGAGTCAAAAGATTAAATGTTAAAATTTCATCATTATAGACCATTTTGGGAACGTTCAACATGTCCGGAGTCATCGTTTTTCATCCGAAAATCGATTTTTTGGACTGTACCAAAAATGATTCAAAATGTCAATTGGATCATGCCTCATGTTGAATAACCACTTTTTAAACCCTCACAGTGACCAAAATTGCCATTTTTACAGAGTTTTGATTACTCAAAAGCTTCAATTTTGACCCGTTTCAGTCACAAAAATTACTTTAAACACACTTATTTTAGTTGAAAAAGTCATAATTCACATCCAACAGTCATTTAGAGTCAAAAGATTAAATGTTAAAATTTCATCATTGTAGACCATTTTGGGAACGTTCGACATGTCCGGAGTCATCGTTTTTCATCCGAAAATTGATTTTTTGGACTGTACCAAAAATGATTCAAAATGTCAATTGGATCATGCCTCATGTTGAATAACCACTTTTTAAACCCTCACAGTGACCAAAATTGCCATTTTTACAGAGTTTTGCTTACTCAAAAGCTTCAATTTTGACCCGTTTCAGGCACAGAAATGACTTTAAACACACTTATTTTAGTTGAAAAAGTCATAATTCACATCCAACAGTCATTTAGAGTCAAAAGATTAAATGTTAAAATTTCATCATTATAGACCATTTTGGGAACGTTCGACATGTCCGGAGTCATCGTTTTTCATCCGAAAATCGATTTTTTGGACTGTACCAAAAATGATTCAAAATGTCAATTGGATCATGCCTCATGTTGAATAACCACTTTTTAAACCCTCACAGTGACCAAAATTGCCATTTTTACAGAGTTTTGCTTACTCAAAAGCTTCAATTTTGACCCGTTTCAGGCACAGAAATGACTTTAAACACACTTATTTTAGTTGAAAAAGTCATAATTCACATCCAACACTCATTTAGAGTCAAAAGATTAAATGTTAAAATTTCATCATTATAGACCATTTTGGGAACGTTCGACATGTCCGGAGTCATCGTTTTTCATCCGAAAATTGATTTTTTGGACTGTACCAAAAATGATTCAAAATGTCAATTGGATCATGCCTCATGTTGAATAACCACTTTTGAAACCCTCACAGTGACCAAAATTGCCATTTTTACAGAGTTTTGCTTACTCAAAAGCTTCAATTTTGACCCGTTTCAGGCACAGAAATGACTTTAAACACACTTATTTTAGTTGAAAAAGTCATAATTCACATCCAACAGTCATTTAGAGTCAAAAGATTAAATGTTAAAATTTCATCATTATAGACCATTTTGGGAACGTTCGACATGTCCGGAGTCATCGTTTTTCATCCGAAAATTGATTTTTTGGACTGTACCAAAAATGATTCAAAATGTCAATTGGATCGTGCCTCATGTTGAATAACCACTTTTTAAACCCTCACAGTGACCAAAATTGCCATTTTTACAGAGTTTTGCTTACTCAAAAGCTTCAATTTTGACCCGTTTCAGGCACAGAAATGACTTTAAACACACTTATTTTAGTTGAAAAAGTCATAATTCACATCCAACAGTCATTTAGAGTCAAAAGATTAAATGTTAAAATTTCATCATTATAGACCATTTTGGGAACGTTCGACATGTCCGGAGTCATTGTTTTTCATCCGAAAATCGATTTTTTGGACTGTACCAAAAATGATTCAAAATGTCAATTGGATCATGCCTCATGTTGAATAAGCACTTTTTAAACCCTCACAGTGACCAAAATTGCCATTTTTACAGAGTTTTGCTTACTCAAAAGCTTCAATTTTGACCCGTTTCAGGCACAGAAATGACTTTAAACACACTTGTTTTAGTTGAAAAAGTCATAATTCACATCCAACAGTCATTTAGAGTCAAAAGATTAAATGTTAAAATTTCATCATTATAGACCATTTTGGGAACGTTCGACATGTCCGGAGTCATCGTTTTTCATCCGAAAATCGATTTTTTGGACTGTACCAAAAATGATTCAAAATGTCAATTGGATCATGCCTCATGTTGAATAACCACTTTTTAAACCCTCACAGTGACCAAAATTGCCATTTTTACAGAGTTTTGATTACTCAAAAGCTTCAATTTTGACCCGTTTCAGTCACAAAAATTACTTTAAACACACTTATTTTAGTTGAAAAAGTCATAATTCACATCCAACAGTCATTTAGAGTCAAAAGATTAAATGTTAAAATTTCATCATTGTAGACCATTTTGGGAACGTTCGACATGTCCGGAGTCATCGTTTTTCATCCGAAAATTGATTTTTTGGACTGTACCAAAAATGATTCAAAATGTCAATTGGATCATGCCTCATGTTGAATAACCACTTTTTAAACCCTCACAGTGACCAAAATTGCCATTTTTACAGAGTTTTGCTTACTCAAAAGCTTCAATTTTGACCCGTTTCAGGCACAGAAATGACTTTAAACACACTTATTTTAGTTGAAAAAGTCATAATTCACATCCAACAGTCATTTAGAGTCAAAAGATTAAATGTTAAAATTTCATCATTATAGACCATTTTGGGAACGTTCGACATGTCCGGAGTCTTCGTTTTTCATCCGAAAATTGATTTTTTGGACTGTACCAAAAATGATTCAAAATGTCAATTGGATCGTGCCTCATGTTGAATAACCACTTTTTAAACCCTCACAGTGACCAAAATGGCCATTTTTACAGAGTTTTGCTTACTCAAAAGCTTCAATTTTGACCCGTTTCAGTCACAGAAATGACTTTAAACACACTTATTTTAGTTGAAAAAGTCATAATTCACATCCAACAGTCATTTAGAGTCAAAAGATTAAATGTTAAAATTTCATCATTATAGACCATTTTGGGAACGTTCGACATGTCCGGAGTAATCGTTTTTCATCCGAAAATCGATTTTTTGGACTGTACCAAAAATGATTCAAAATGTCAATTGGATCATGCCTCATGTTGAATAACCACTTTTTAAACCCTCACAGTGACCAAAATTGCCATTTTTACAGAGTTTTGCTTACTCAAAAGCTTCAATTTTGACCTGTTTCAGTCACAGAAATGACTTTAAACACACTTATTTTAGTTGAAAAAGTCATAATTCACATCCAACAGTCATTTAGAGTCAAAAGATTAAATGTTAAAATTTCATCATTATAGACCATTTTGGGAACGTTCGACATGTCCGGAGTCATCGTTTTTCATCCGAAAATTGATTTTTTGGACTGTACCAAAAATTATTCAAATTGTCAATTGGATCATGCCTCATGTTGAATAACCACTTTTTAAACCCTCACAGTGACCAAAATTGCCATTTTTACAGAGTTTTGCTTACTCAAAAGCTTCAATTTTGACCCGTTTCAGGCACAGAAATGACTTTAAACACACTTATTTTAGTTGAAAAAGTCATAATTCACATCCGACAGTCATTTAGAGTCAAAAGATTAAATGTTAAAATTTCATCATTATAGACCATTTTGGGAACGTTCGACATGTCCGGAGTCATCGTTTTTCATCCGAAAATAGATTTTTTTGGACTGTACCAAAAATGATTCAAAATGTCAATTGGATCATGCCTCATGTTGAATAACCACTTTTTAAACCCTCACAGTGACCAAAATTGCCATTTTTACAGAGTTTTGCTTACTCAAAAGCTTCAATTTTGACCGGTTTCAGGCACAGAAATGACTTTAAACACACTTATTTTAGTTGAAAAAGTCATAATTCACATCCAACAGTCATTTAGAGTCAAAAGATTAAATGTTAAAATGTCATCATTATAGTCCATTTTGGGAACGTTCGACATGTCCGGAGTCATCGTTTTTCATCCGAAAATTGATTTTTTGGACTGTACCAAAAATGATTCAAAATGTCAATTGGATCATGCCTCATGTTGAATAACCACTTTTTAAACCCTCACAGTGACCAAAATTGCCATTTTTACAGAGTTTTGCTTACTCAAAAGCTTCAATTTTGACCCGTTTCAGGCACAGAAATGACTTTAAACACACTTATTTTAGTTGAAAAAGTCATAATTCACATCCAACAGTCATTTAGAGTCAAAAGATTAAATGTTAAAATGTCATCATTATAGACCATTTTGGGAACGTTCGACATGTCCGGAGTGATCGTTTTTCATCCGAAAATTGATTTTTTGGACTGTACCAAAAATGATTCAAAATGTCAATTGGATCATGCCTCATGTTGAATAACCACTTTTTAAACCCTCACAGTGACCAAAATGGCCATTTTTACAGAGTTTTGCTTACTCAAAAACTTCAATTTTGACCCGTTTCAGTCACAGAAATGACTTTAAACACACTTATTTTAGTTGAAAAAGTCATAATTCACATCCAACAGTCATTTAGAGTCAAAAGATTAAATGTTAAAATTTCATCATTATAGACCATTTTGGGAACGTTCGACATGTCCGGAGTCATCGTTTTTCATCCGAAAATCGATTTTTTGGACTGTACCAAAAATGATTCAAAATGTCAATTGGATCATGCCTCATGTTGAATAACCACTTTTTAAACCCTCACAGTGACCAAAATTGCCATTTTTACAGAGTTTTGCTTACTCAAAAGCTTCAATTTTGACCCGTTTCAGTCACAAAAATTACTTTAAACACACTTATTTTAGTTGAAAAAGTCATAATTCACATCCAACAGTCATTTAGAGTTAAAAGATTAAATGTTAAAATTTCATCATTATAGACCATTTTGGGAACGTTCGACATGTGCGGAGTCATCGTTTTTCATCCGAAAATTGATTTTTTGGACTGTACCAAAAATGATTCAAAATGTCAATTGGATCATGCCTCATGTTGAATAACCACTTTTTAAACCCTCACAGTGACCAAAATTGCAATTTTTACAGAGTTTTGCTTACTCAAAAGCTTCAATTTTGACCCGTTTCAGTCACAGAAATGACTTTAAACACACTTATTTTAGTTGAAAAAGTCATAATTCACATCCAACAGTCATTTAGAGTCAAAAGATTAAATGTTAAAATTTCATCATTATAGACCATTTTGGGAACGTTCGACATGTCCGGAGTCATTGTTTTTCATCCGAAAATCGATTTTTTGGACTGTACCAAAAATGATTCAAAATGTCAATTGGATCATGCCTCATGTTGAATAACCACTTTTTAAACCCTCACAGTGACCAAAATTGCCATTTTTACAGAGTTTTGCTTACTCAAAAGCTTCAATTTTGACCCGTTTCAGGCACAGAAATGACTTTAAACACACTTGTTTTAGTTGAAAAAGTCATAATTCACATCCAACAGTCATTTAGAGTCAAAAGATTAAATGTTAAAATTTCATCATTATAGACCATTTTGGGAACGTTCGACATGTCCGGAGTCATCGTTTTTCATCCGAAAATCGATTTTTTGGACTGTACCAAAAATGATTCAAAATGTCAATTGGATCATGCCTCATGTTGAATAACCACTTTTTAAACCCTCACAGTGACCAAAATTGCTATTTTTACAGAGTTTTGCTTACTCAAAAGCTTCAATTTTGACCCGTTTCAGGCACAGAAATGACTTTAAAAACACTTATTTTAGTTGAAAAAGTCATAATTCACATCCAACAGTCATTTAGAGTCAAAAGATTAAATGTTAAAATTTCATCATTATAGACCATTTTGGGAACGTTCGACATGTCCGGAGTCATCGTTTTTCATCCGAAAATTGATTTTTTGGACTGTACCAAAAATGATTCAAAATGTCAATTGGATTGTGCCTCATGTTGAATAACCACTTTTTAAACCCTCACAGTGACCCAAATGGCCATTTTTACAGAGTTTTGCTTACTCAAAAGCTTCAATTTTGACCCGTTTCAGTCACAGAAATGACTTTAAACACACTTATTTTAGTTGAAAAAGTCATAATTCACATCCAACAGTCATTTAGAGTCAAAAGATTAAATGTTAAAATTTCATCATTATAGACCATTTTGGGAACGTTCGACATGTCCGGAGTCATTGTTTTTCATCCGAAAATCGATTTTTTGGACTGTACCAAAAATGATTCAAAATGTCAATTGGATCATGCCTCATGTTGAATAACCACTTTTTAAACCCTCACAGTGACCAAAATTGCCATTTTTACAGAGTTTTGCTTACTCAAAAGCTTCAATTTTGACCCGTTTCAGGCACAGAAATGACTTTAAACACACTTATTTTAGTTGAAAAAGTCATAATTCACATCCAACAGTCATTTAGAGTCAAAAGATTAAATGTTAAAATTTCATCATTATAGACCATTTTGGGAACGTTCGACATGTCCTCGAGTCATCGTTTTTCATACGAAAATCGATTTTTTGGACTGTACCAAAAATGATTCAAAATGTCAATTGGATCGTGCCTCATGTTGAATAACCACTTTTTAAACCCTCACAGTGACCAAAATTGCCATTTTTACAGAGTTTTGCTTACTCAAAAGCTTCAATTTTGACCTGTTTCAGTCACAGAAATGACTTTAAACACACTTATTTTAGTTGAAAAAGTCATAATTCACATCCAACAGTCATTTAGAGTCAAAAGATTAAATGTTAAAATTTCATCATTATAGACCATTTTGGGAACGTTCGACATGTCCGGAGTCATCGTTTTTCATCCGAAAATTGATTTTTTGGACTGTACCAAAAATGATTCAAAATGTCAATTGGATCATGCCTCATGTTGAATAACCACTTTTTAAACCCTCACAGTGACCAAAATTGCCATTTTTACAGAGTTTTGCTTACTCAAAAGGTTCAATTTTGACCTGTTTTAGGCACAGAAATGACTTTAAACACACTTATTTTAGTTGAAAAAGTCATAATTCACATCTGACAGTCATTTAGAGTCAAAAGATTAAATGTTAAAATTTCATCATTATAGACCATTTTGGGAACGTTCGACATGTCCGGAGTCATCGTTTTTCATCCGAAAATCGATTTTTGGACTGTACCAAAAATGATTCAAAATGTCAATTGGATCGTGCCTCATGTTGAATTACCACTTTTTAAACCCTCACAGTGACCAAAATTGCCATTTTTACAGAGTTTTGCTTACTCAAAAGCTTCAATTTTGACCTGTTTCAGTCACAGAAATGACTTTAAACACACTTATTTTAGTTGAAAAAGTCATAATTCACATCCAACAGTCATTTAGAGTCAAAAGATTAAATGTTAAAATTTCATCATTATAGACCATTTTGGGAACGTTCGACATGTCCGGAGTCATCGTTTTTCATCCGAAAATTGATTTTTTGGACTGTACCAAAAATGATTCAAAATGTCAATTGGATCATGCCTCATGTTGAATAACCACTTTTTAAACCCTCACAGTGACCAAAATTGCCATTTTTACAGAGTTTTGCTTACTCAAAAGGTTCAATTTTGACCCGTTTTAGGCACAGAAATGACTTTAAACACACTTATTTTAGTTGAAAAAGTCATAATTCACATCCGACAGTCATTTAGAGTCAAAAGATTAAATGTTAAAATTTCATCATTATAGACCATTTTGGGAACGTTCGACATGTCCGGAGTCATCGTTTTTCATCCGAAAATCGATTTTTTGGACTGTACCAAAAATTATTCAAAATGTCAATTGGATCGTGCCTCATGTTGAATAACCACTTTTTAAACCCTCACAGTGACCAAAATTGCCATTTTTACAGAGTTTTGATTACTCAAAAGCTTCACTTTTGACCCGTTTCAGTCACAAAAATTACTTTAAACACACTTATTTTAGTTGAAAAAGTCATAATTCACATCCAACAGTCATTTAGAGTTAAAAGATTAAATGTTAAAATTTCATCATTATAGACCATTTTGGGAACGTTCGACATGTCCGGAGTCATCGTTTTTCATCCGAAAATTGATTTTTTGGACTGTACCAAAAATGATTCAAAATGTCAATTGGATCATGCCTCATGTTGAATAACCACTTTTTAAACCCTCACAGTGACCAAAATTGCAATTTTTACAGAGTTTTGCTTACTCAAAAGCTTCAATTTTGACCTGTTTCAGTCACAGAAATGACTTTAAACACACTTATTTTAGTTGAAAAAGTCATAATTCACATCCAACAGTCATTTAGAGTCAAAAGATTAAATGTTAAAATTTCATCATTATAGACCATTTTGGGAACGTTCGACATGTCCGGAGTCATCGTTTTTCATCCGAAAATTGATTTTTTGTACTGTACCAAAAATGATTCAAAATGTCAATTGGATCATGCCTCATGTTGAATAACCACTTTTTAAACCCTCACAGTGACCAAAATTGCCATTTTTACAGAGTTTTGCTTACTCAAAAGGTTCAATTTTGACCCGTTTTAGGCACAGAAATGACTTTAAACACACTTATTTTAGTTGAAAAAGTCATAATTCACATCCAACAGTCATTTAGAGTCAAAAGATTAAATGTTAAAATTTCATCATTATAGACCATTTTGGGAACGTTCGACATGTCCGGAGTCATCGTTTTTCATCCGAAAATCGATTTTTTGGACTGTACCAAAAATGATTCAAAATGTCAATTGGATCGTGCCTCATGTTGAATAACCACTTTTTAAACCCTCACAGTGACCAAAATTGCCATTTTTACAGAGTTTTGATTACTCAAAAGCTTCAATTTTGACCCGTTTCAGTCACAAAAATTACTTTAAACACACTTATTTTAGTTGAAAAAGTCATAATTCACATCCAACAGTCATTTAGAGTTAAAAGATTAAATGTTAAAATTTCATCATTATAGACCATTTTGGGAACGTTCGACATGTCCGGAGTCATCGTTTTTCATCCGAAAATTGATTTTTTGGACTGTACCAAAAATGATTCAAAATGTCAATTGGATCATGCCTCATGTTGAATAACCACTTTTTAAACCCTCACAGTGACCAAAATTGCAATTTTTACAGAGTTTTGCTTACTCAAAAGCTTCAATTTTGACCCGTTTCAGTCACAGAAATGACTTTAAACACACTTATTTTAGTTGAAAAAGTCATAATTCACATCCAACAGTCATTTAGAGTCAAAAGATTAAATGTTAAAATTTCATCATTATAGACCATTTTGGGAACGTTCGACATGTCCGGAGTCATTGTTTTTCATCCGAAAATCGATTTGTTGGACTGTACCAAAAATGATTCAAAATGTCAATTGGATCATGCCTCATGTTGAATAACCACTTTTTAAACCCTCACAGTGACCAAAATTGCCATTTTTACAGAGTTTTGCTTACTCAAAAGCTTCAATTTTGACCCGTTTCAGGCACAGAAATGACTTTAAACACACTTGTTTTAGTTGAAAAAGTCATAATTCACATCCAACAGTCATTTAGAGTCAAAAGATTAAATGTTAAAATTTCATCATTATAGACCATTTTGGGAACGTTCGACATGTCCGGAGTCATCGTTTTTCATCCGAAAATCGATTTTTTGGACTGTACCAAAAATGATTCAAAATGTCAATTGGATCATGCCTCATGTTGAATAACCACTTTTTAAACCCTCACAGTGACCAAAATTGCCATTTTTACAGAGTTTTGCTTACTCAAAAGCTTCAATTTTGACCCGTTTCAGGCACAGAAATGACTTTAAAAACACTTATTTTAGTTGAAAAAGTCATAATTCACATCCAACAGTCATTTAGAGTCAAAAGATTAAATGTTAAAATTTCATCATTATAGACCATTTTGGGAACGTTCGACATGTCCGGAGTCATCGTTTTTCATCCGAAAATTGATTTTTTGGACTGTACCAAAAATGATTCAAAATGTCAATTGGATCGTGCCTCATGTTGAATAACCACTTTTTAAACCCTCACAGTGACCCAAATGGCCATTTTTACAGAGTTTTGCTTACTCAAAAGCTTCAATTTTGACCCGTTTCAGTTACAGAAATGACTTTAAACACACTTATTTTAGTTGAAAAAGTCATAATTCACATCCAACAGTCATTTAGAGTCAAAAGATTAAATGTTAAAATTTCATCATTATAGACCATTTTGGGAACGTTCGACATGTCCGGAGTCATCGTTTTTCATCCGAAAATCGATTTTTTGGACTGTACCAAAAATGATTCAAAATGTCAATTGGATCATGCCTCATGTTGAATAACCACTTTTTAAACCCTCACAGTGACCAAAATTGCCATTTTAACAGAGTTTTGCTTACTCAAAAGCTTCAATTTTGACCCGTTTCAGGCACAGAAATGACTTTAAACACACTTATTTTAGTTGAAAAAGTCATAATTCACATCCAACAGTCATTTAGAGTCAAAAGATTAAATGTTAAAATTTCATCATTATAGACCATTTGGGAACGTTCGACATGTCCGGAGTCATCGTTTTTCATCCGAAAATCAATTTTTTAGACTGTACCAAAATGATTCAAAATGTCAATTGGATCATGCCTCATGTTGAATAACCACTTTTTAAACCCTCACAGTGACCAAAATTGCCATTTTGACAGAGTTTTGATTACTCAAAAGCTTCAATTTTGACCCGTTTCAGTCACAAAAATTACTTTAAACACACTTATTTTAGTTGAAAAAGTCATAATTCACATCCAACAGTCATTTAGAGTCAAAAGATTAAATGTTAAAATTTCATCATTATAGACCATTTTGGGAACGTTCGACATGTCCGGAGTCATCGTTTTTCATCCGAAAATCTATTTTTTGGACTGTACCAAAAATGATTCAAAATGTCAATTGGATCATGCCTCATGTTGAATAACCACTTTTTAAACCCTCACAGTGACCAAAATGGCCATTTTTACAGAGTTTTGCTTACTCAAAAGCTTCAATTTTTACCCGTTTCAGTCACAGAAATGACTTTAAACACACTTATTTTAGTTGAAAAAGTCATAATTCACATCCAACAGTCATTTAGAGTCAAAAGATTAAATGTTAAAATTTCATCATTATAGACCATTTTGGGAACGTTCGACGCGTCCGGAGTCATCGTTTTTCATCCGAAAATCGATTTTTTGGACTGTACCAAAAATGATTCAAAATGTCAATTGGATCGTGCCTCATGTTGAATAACCACTTTTTAAACCCTCACCGTGACCAAAATTGCCATTTTTACAGAGTTTTGCTTACTCAAAAGCTTCAATTTTGACCTGTTTCAGTCACAGAAATGACTTTAAACACACTTATTTTAGTTGAAAAAGTCATAATTCACATCCAACAGTCATTTAGAGTCAAAAGATTAAATGTTAAAATTTCATCATTATAGACCATTTTGGGAACGTTCGACATGTCCGGAGTCATCGTTTTTTATCCGAAAATTGATTTTTTGGACTGTACCAAAAATGATTCAAAATGTCAATTGGATCATGCCTCATGTTGAATAACCACTTTTTAAACCCTCACAGTGACCAAAATTGCCATTTTTACAGAGTTTTGCTTACTCAAAAGCTTCAATTTTGACCCGTTTCAGGCACAGAAATGACTTTAAACACACTTATTTTAGTTGAAAAAGTCATAATTCACATCCAACAGTCATTTAGAGTCAAAAGATTAAATGTTAAAATTTCATCATTATAGACCATTTTGGGAACGTTCGACATGTCCGGAGTCATCGTTTTTCATCCGAAAATCGATTTTTTGGACTGTACCAAAAATGATTCAAAATGTCAATTGGATCGTGCCTCATGTTGAATAACCACTTTTTAAACCCTCACAGTGACCAAAATTGCCATTTTTACAGAGTTTTGATTACTCAAAAGCTTCAATTTTGACCCGTTTCAGTCACAAAAATTACTTTAAACACACTTATTTTAGTTGAAAAAGTCATAATTCACATCCAACAGTCATTTAGAGTTAAAAGATTAAATGTTAAAATTTCATCATTATAGACCATTTTGGGAACGTTCGACATGTCCGGAGTCATCGTTTTTCATCCGAAAATTGATTTTTTGGACTGTACCAAAAATGATTCAAAATGTCAATTGGATCATGCCTCATGTTGAATAACCACTTTTTAAACCCTCACAGTGACCAAAATTGCAATTTTTACAGAGTTTTGCTTACTCAAAAGCTTCAATTTTGACCCGTTTCAGTCACAGAAATGACTTTAAACACACTTATTTTAGTTGAAAAAGTCATAATTCACATCCAACAGTCATTTAGAGTCAAAAGATTAAATGTTAAAATTTCATCATTATAGACCATTTTGGGAACGTTCGACATGTCCGGAGTCATTGTTTTTCATCCGAAAATCGATTTGTTGGACTGTACCAAAAATGATTCAAAATGTCAATTGGATCATGCCTCATGTTGAATAACCACTTTTTAAACCCTCACAGTGACCAAAATTGCCATTTTTACAGAGTTTTGCTTACTCAAAAGCTTCAATTTTGACCCGTTTCAGGCACAGAAATGACTTTAAACACACTTGTTTTAGTTGAAAAAGTCATAATTCACATCCAACAGTCATTTAGAGTCAAAAGATTAAATGTTAAAATTTCATCATTATAGACCATTTTGGGAACGTTCGACATGTCCGGAGTCATCGTTTTTCATCCGAAAATCGATTTTTTGGACTGTACCAAAAATGATTCAAAATGTCAATTGGATCATGCCTCATGTTGAATAACCACTTTTTAAACCCTCACAGTGACCAAAATTGCCATTTTTACAGAGTTTTGCTTACTCAAAAGCTTCAATTTTGACCCGTTTCAGGCACAGAAATGACTTTAAAAACACTTATTTTAGTTGAAAAAGTCATAATTCACATCCAACAGTCATTTAGAGTCAAAAGATTAAATGTTAAAATTTCATCATTATAGACCATTTTGGGAACGTTCGACATGTCCGGAGTCATCGTTTTTCATCCGAAAATTGATTTTTTGGACTGTACCAAAAATGATTCAAAATGTCAATTGGATCGTGCCTCATGTTGAATAACCACTTTTTAAACCCTCACAGTGACCCAAATGGCCATTTTTACAGAGTTTTGCTTACTCAAAAGCTTCAATTTTGACCCGTTTCAGTTACAGAAATGACTTTAAACACACTTATTTTAGTTGAAAAAGTCATAATTCACATCCAACAGTCATTTAGAGTCAAAAGATTAAATGTTAAAATTTCATCATTATAGACCATTTTGGGAACGTTCGACATGTCCGGAGTCATCGTTTTTCATCCGAAAATCGATTTTTTGGACTGTACCAAAAATGATTCAAAATGTCAATTGGATCATGCCTCATGTTGAATAACCACTTTTTAAACCCTCACAGTGACCAAAATTGCCATTTTAACAGAGTTTTGCTTACTCAAAAGCTTCAATTTTGACCCGTTTCAGGCACAGAAATGACTTTAAACACACTTATTTTAGTTGAAAAAGTCATAATTCACATCCAACAGTCATTTAGAGTCAAAAGATTAAATGTTAAAATTTCATCATTATAGACCATTTGGGAACGTTCGACATGTCCGGAGTCATCGTTTTTCATCCGAAAATCAATTTTTTAGACTGTACCAAAATGATTCAAAATGTCAATTGGATCATGCCTCATGTTGAATAACCACTTTTTAAACCCTCACAGTGACCAAAATTGCCATTTTGACAGAGTTTTGATTACTCAAAAGCTTCAATTTTGACCCGTTTCAGTCACAAAAATTACTTTAAACACACTTATTTTAGTTGAAAAAGTCATAATTCACATCCAACAGTCATTTAGAGTCAAAAGATTAAATGTTAAAATTTCATCATTATAGACCATTTTGGGAACGTTCGACATGTCCGGAGTCATCGTTTTTCATCCGAAAATCTATTTTTTGGACTGTACCAAAAATGATTCAAAATGTCAATTGGATCATGCCTCATGTTGAATAACCACTTTTTAAACCCTCACAGTGACCAAAATGGCCATTTTTACAGAGTTTTGCTTACTCAAAAGCTTCAATTTTTACCCGTTTCAGTCACAGAAATGACTTTAAACACACTTATTTTAGTTGAAAAAGTCATAATTCACATCCAACAGTCATTTAGAGTCAAAAGATTAAATGTTAAAATTTCATCATTATAGACCATTTTGGGAACGTTCGACGCGTCCGGAGTCATCGTTTTTCATCCGAAAATCGATTTTTTGGACTGTACCAAAAATGATTCAAAATGTCAATTGGATCGTGCCTCATGTTGAATAACCACTTTTTAAACCCTCACCGTGACCAAAATTGCCATTTTTACAGAGTTTTGCTTACTCAAAAGCTTCAATTTTGACCTGTTTCAGTCACAGAAATGACTTTAAACACACTTATTTTAGTTGAAAAAGTCATAATTCACATCCAACAGTCATTTAGAGTCAAAAGATTAAATGTTAAAATTTCATCATTATAGACCATTTTGGGAACGTTCGACATGTCCGGAGTCATCGTTTTTTATCCGAAAATTGATTTTTTGGACTGTACCAAAAATGATTCAAAATGTCAATTGGATCATGCCTCATGTTGAATAACCACTTTTTAAACCCTCACAGTGACCAAAATTGCCATTTTTACAGAGTTTTGCTTACTCAAAAGCTTCAATTTTGACCCGTTTCAGGCACAGAAATGACTTTAAACACACTTATTTTAGTTGAAAAAGTCATAATTCACATCCGACAGTCATTTAGAGTCAAAAGATTAAATGTTAAAATTTCATCATTATAGACCATTTTGGGAACGTTCGACATGTCCAGAGTCATCGTTTTTCATCCGAAAATCGATTTTTTGGACTGTACCAAAAATGATTCAAAATGTCAATTGGATCGTGCCTCATGTTGAATAACCACTTTTTAAACCCTCACAGTGACCAAAATGGCCATTTTTACAGAGTTTTGCTTACTCAAAAGCGTCAATTTTGACCCGTTTCAGTCATAGAAATGACTTTAAACACACTTATTTTAGTTGAAAAAGTCATAATTCACATCCAACAGTCATTTAGAGTTAAAAGATTAAATGTTAAAATTTCATCATTATAGACCATTTTGGGAACGTTCGACATGTCCGGAGTCATCGTTTTTCATCCGAAAATCGACTTTTTTGGACTGTACCAAAAATGATTCAAAATGTCTATTGGATCATGCCTCATGTTGAATAACCACTTTTTAAACCCTCACAGTGACCAAAATTGCCATTTTTACAGAGTTTTGCTTACTCAAAAGCTTCAATTTTGACCCGTTTCAGGCACAGAAATGACTTTAAACACACTTATTTTAGTTGAAAAAGTCATATTTCACATCCAACAGTCATTTAGAGTCAAAAGATTAAATGTTAAAATGTCATCATTATAGACCATTTTGGGAACGTTCGACATGTCCGGAGTCATCGTTTTTCATCCGAAAATTGATTTTTTGGACTGTACCAAAAATGATTCAAAATGTCAATTGGATCATGCCTCATGTTGAATAACCACTTTTTAAACCCTCACAGTGACCAAAATTGCCATTTTTACAGAGTTTTGCTTACTCAAAAGCTTCAAATTTGACCCGTTTCAGGCACAGAAATGACTTTAAACACACTTATTTTAGTTGAAAAAGTCATAATTCACATCCAACAGTCAGTTAGAGTCAAAAGATTAAATGTTAAAATTTCATCATTATAGACCATTTTGGGAACGTTCGACATGTCCAGAGTCATCGTTTTTCATCCGAAAATTGATTTTTTGGACTGTACCAAAAATGATTCAAAATGTCAATTGGATCATGCCTCATGTTGAATAACCACTTTTTAAACCCTCACAGTGACCAAAATGGCCATTTTTACAGAGTTTTGCTTACTCAAAAGCTTCAATTTTGACCCGTTTCAGTCACAGAAATGACTTTAAACACACTTATTTTAGTTGAAAAAGTCATAATTCACATCCAACAGTCATTTAGAGTCAAAAGATTAAATGTTAAAATTTCATCATTATAGACCATTTTGGGAACGTTCGACATGTCCGGAGTCATCGTTTTTCATCCGAAAATTGATTTTTTTGGACTGTACCAAAAATGATTCAAAATGTCAATTGGATCATGCCTCATGTTGAATAACCACTTTTTAAACCCTCACAGTGACCAAAATTGCCATTTTTACAGAGTTTTGCTTACTCAAAAGCTTCAATTTTGACCCGTTTCAGGCACAGAAATGACTTTAAACACACTTATTTTAGTTGAAAAAGTCATAATTCACATCCAACAGTCATTTAGAGTCAAAAGATTAAATGTTAAAATTTCATCATTATAGACCATTTTGGGAACGTTCGACATGTCCGGAGTCATCGTTTTTCATCCGAAAATCGATTTTTTGGACTGTACCAAAAATGATTCAAAATGTCAATTGGATCATGTCTCATGTTGAATAACCACTTTTTAAACCCTCACAGTGACCAAAATTGCCATTTTTACAGAGTTTTGATTACTCAAAAGCTTCAATTTTGACCCGTTTCAGTCACAAAAATTACTTTAAACACACTTATTTTAGTTGAAAAAGTCATAATTCACATCCAACAGTCATTTAGAGTCAAAAGATTAAATGTTAAAATTTTATCATTATAGACCATTTTGGGAACGTTCGACATGTCCGGAGTCATCGTTTTTCATCCGAAAATTGATTTTTTGGACTGTACCAAAAATGATTCAAAATGTCAATTGGATCATGCCTCATGTTGAATAACCACTTTTTAAACCCTCACAGTGACCAAAATGGCCATTTTTACAGAGTTTTGCTTACTCAAAAGCTTCAATTTTTACCCGTTTCAGTCACAGAAATGACTTTAAACACACTTATTTTAGTTGAAAAAGTCATAATTCACATCCAACAGTCATTTAGAGTCAAAAGATTAAATGTTAAAATTTCATCATTATAGACCATTTTGGGAACGTTCGACGCGTCCGGAGTCATCGTTTTTCATCCGAAAATCGATTTTTTGGACTGTACCAAAAATGATTCAAAATGTCAATTGGATCATGCCTCATGTTGAATAACCACTTTTTAAACCCTCACAGTGACCAAAATTGCCATTTTTACAGAGTTTTGCTTACTCAAAAGCTTCAATTTTGACCTGTTTCAGTCACAGAAATGACTTTAAACACACTTATTTTAGTTGAAAAAGTCATAATTCACATCCAACAGTCATTTAGAGTCAAAAGATTAAATGTTAAAATTTCATCATTATAGACCATTTTGGGAACGTTCGACATGTCCGGAGTCATCGTTTTTTATCCGAAAATTGATTTTTTGGACTGTACCAAAAATTATTCAAAATGTCAATTGGATCATGCCTCATGTTGAATAACCACTTTTTAAACCCTCACAGTGACCAAAATTGCCATTTTTACAGAGTTTTGCTTACTCAAAAGCTTCAATTTTGACCCGTTTCAGGCACAGAAATGACTTTAAACACACTTATTTTAGTTGAAAAAGTCATAATTCACATCCGACAGTCATTTAGAGTCAAAAGATTAAATGTTAAAATTTCATCATTATAGACCATTTTGGGAACGTTCGACATGTCCGGAGTCATCGTTTTTCATCCGAAAATCGATTTTTTGGACTGTACCAAAAATGATTCAAAATGTCAATTGGATCATGCCTCATGTTGAATAACCACTTTTTAAACCCTCACAGTGACCAAAATTGCCATTTTTACAGAGTTTTGCTTACTCAAAAGCTTCAATTTTGACCCGTTTCAGGCACAGAAATGACTTTAAACACACTTATTTTAGTTGAAAAAGTCATAATTCACATCCAACAGTCATTTAGAGTCAAAAGATTAAATGTTAAAATTTCATCATTATAGACCATTTTGGGAACGTTCGACATGTCCGGAGTCATCGTTTTTCATCCGAAAATCGATTTTTTGGACTGTACCAAAAATGATTCAAAATGTCAATTGGATCATGCCTCATGTTGAATAACCACTTTTTAAACCCTCACAGTGACCAAAATTGCCATTTTTACAGAGTTTTGATTACTCAAAAGCTTCAATTTTGACCCGTTTCAGTCACAAAAATTACTTTAAACACACTTATTTTAGTTGAAAAAGTCATAATTCACATCCAACAGTCATTTAGAGTCAAAAGATTAAATGTTAAAATTTCATCATTGTAGACCATTTTGGGAACGTTCGACATGTCCGGAGTCATCGTTTTTCATCCGAAAATTGATTTTTTGGACTGTACCAAAAATGATTCAAAATGTCAATTGGATCATGCCTCATGTTGAATAACCACTTTTTAAACCCTCACAGTGACCAAAATTGCCATTTTTACAGAGTTTTGCTTACTCAAAAGCTTCAATTTTGACCCGTTTCAGGCACAGAAATGACTTTAAACACACTTATTTTAGTTGAAAAAGTCATAATTCACATCCAACAGTCATTTAGAGTCAAAAGATTAAATGTTAAAATTTCATCATTATAGACCATTTTGGGAACGTTCGACATGTCCGGAGTCATCGTTTTTCATCCGAAAATTGATTTTTTGGACTGTACCAAAAATGATTCAAAATGTCAATTGGATCGTGCCTCATGTTGAATAACCACTTTTTAAACCCTCACAGTGACCAAAATGGCCATTTTTACAGAGTTTTGCTTACTCAAAAGCTTCAATTTTGACCCGTTTCAGTCACAGAAATGACTTTAAACACACTTATTTTAGTTGAAAAAGTCATAATTCACATCCAACAGTCATTTAGAGTCAAAAGATTAAATGTTAAAATTTCATCATTATAGACCATTTTGGGAACGTTCGACATGTCCGGAGTAATCGTTTTTCATCCGAAAATCGATTTTTTGGACTGTACCAAAAATGATTCAAAATGTCAATTGGATCATGCCTCATGTTGAATAACCACTTTTTAAACCCTCACAGTGACCAAAATTGCCATTTTTACAGAGTTTTGCTTACTCAAAAGCTTCAATTTTGACCTGTTTCAGTCACAGAAATGACTTTAAACACACTTATTTTAGTTGAAAAAGTCATAATTCACATCCAACAGTCATTTAGAGTCAAAAGATTAAATGTTAAAATTTCATCATTATAGACCATTTTGGGAACGTTCGACATGTCCGGAGTCATCGTTTTTCATCCGAAAATTGATTTTTTGGACTGTACCAAAAATTATTCAAAATGTCAATTGGATCATGCCTCATGTTGAATAACCACTTTTTAAACCCTCACAGTGACCAAAATTGCCATTTTTACAGAGTTTTGCTTACTCAAAAGCTTCAATTTTGACCCGTTTCAGGCACAGAAATGACTTTAAACACACTTATTTTAGTTGAAAAAGTCATAATTCACATCCGACAGTCATTTAGAGTCAAAAGATTAAATGTTAAAATTTCATCATTATAGACCATTTTGGGAACGTTCGACATGTCAGGAGTCATCGTTTTTCATCCGAAAATCGATTTTTTGGACTGTACCAAAAATGATTTAAAATGTCAATTGGATCGTGCCTCATGTTGAATAACCACTTTTTAAACCCTCACAGTGACCAAAATGGCCATTTTTACAGAGTTTTGCTTACTCAAAAGCTTCAATTTTGACCCGTTTCAGTCATAGAAATGACTTTAAACACACTTATTTTAGTTGAAAAAGTCATAATTCACATCCAACAGTCATTTAGAGTCAAAAGATTAAATGTTAAAATTTCATCATTATAGACCATTTTGGGAACGTTCGACATGTCCGGAGTCATCGTTTTTCATCCGAAAATAGATTTTTTGGACTGTACCAAAAATGATTCAAAATGTCAATTGGATCATGCCTCATGTTGAATAACCACTTTTTAAACCCTCACAGTGACCAAAATTGCCATTTTTACAGAGTTTTGCTTACTCAAAAGCTTCAATTTTGACCGGTTTCAGGCACAGAAATGACTTTAAACACACTTATTTTAGTTGAAAAAGTCATAATTCACATCCAACAGTCATTTAGAGTCAAAAGATTAAATGTTAAAATGTCATCATTATAGTCCATTTTGGGAACGTTCGACATGTCCGGAGTCATCGTTTTTCATCCGAAAATTGATTTTTTGGACTGTACCAAAAATGATTCAAAATGTCAATTGGATCGTGCCTCATGTTGAATAACCACTTTTTAAACCCTCACAGTGACCAAAATTGCCATTTTTACAGAGTTTTGCTTACTCAAAAGCTTCAATTTTGACCCGTTTCAGGCACAGAAATGACTTTTAACACACTTATTTTAGTTGAAAAAGTCATAATTCACATCCAACAGTCATTTAGAGTCAAAAGATTAAATGTTAAAATGTCATCATTATAGACCATTTTGGGAACGTTCGACATGTCCGGAGTGATCGTTTTTCATCCGAAAATTGATTTTTTGGACTGTACCAAAAATGATTCAAAATGTCAATTGGATCATGCCTCATGTTGAATAACCACTTTTTAAACCCTCACAGTGACCAAAATGGCCATTTTTACAGAGTTTTGCTTACTCAAAAACTTCAATTTTGACCCTTTTCAGTCACAGAAATGACTTTAAACACACTTATTTTAGTTGAAAAAGTCATAATTCACATCCAACAGTCATTTAGAGTCAAAAGATTAAATGTTAAAATTTCATCATTATAGACCATTTTGGGAACGTTCGACATGTCCGGAGTCATCGTTTTTCATCCGAAAATCGATTTTTTGGACTGTACCAAAAATGATTCAAAATGTCAATTGGATCATGCCTCATGTTGAATAACCACTTTTTAAACCCTCACAGTGACCAAAATTGCCATTTTTACAGAGTTTTGCTTACTCAAAAGCTTCAATTTTGACCCGTTTCAGGCACAGAAATGACTTTAAACACACTTATTTTAGTTGAAAAAGTCATAATTCACATCCAACAGTCATTTAGAGTCAAAAAATTAAATGTTAAAATGTCATCATTATAGACCATTTTGGGAACGTTCGACATGTCCGGAGTCATCGTTTTTCATCCGAAAATTGATTTTTTGGACTGTACCAAAAATGATTCAAAATGTCAATTGGATCGTGCCTCATGTTGAATAACCACTTTTTAAACCCTCACAGTGACCAAAATGGCCATTTTTACAGAGTTTTGCTTACTCAAAAGCTTCAATTTTGACCCGTTTCAGGCACAGAAATGACTTTAAACACACTTATTTTAGTTGAAAAAGTCATAATTCACATCCAACAGTCATTTAGAGTCAAAAGATTAAATGTTAAAATTTCATCATTATAGACCATTTTGGGAACGTTCGACATGTCCGGAGTCATCGTTTTTCATCCGAAAATCGATTTTTTGGACTGTACCAAAAATGATTCAAAATGTCAATTGGATCATGCCTCATGTTGAATAACCACTTTTTAAACCCTCACAGTGACCAAAATTGCCATTTTTACAGAGTTTTGATTACTCAAAAGCTTCAATTTTGACCCGTTTCAGTCACAAAAATTACTTTAAACACACTTATTTTAGTTGAAAAAGTCATAATTCACATCCAACAGTCATTTAGAGTCAAAAGATTAAATGTTAAAATTTCATCATTGTAGACCATTTTGGGAACGTTCGACATGTCCGGAGTCATCGTTTTTCATCCGAAAATTGATTTTTTGGACTGTACCAAAAATGATTCAAAATGTCAATTGGATCATGCCTCATGTTGAATAACCACTTTTTAAACCCTCACAGTGACCAAAATTGCCATTTTTACAGAGTTTTGCTTACTCAAAAGCTTCAATTTTGACCCGTTTCAGGCACAGAAATGACTTTAAACACACTTATTTTAGTTGAAAAAGTCATAATTCACATCCAACAGTCATTTAGAGTCAAAAGATTAAATGTTAAAATTTCATCATTATAGACCATTTTGGGAACGTTCGACATGTCCGGAGTCATCGTTTTTCATCCGAAAATCGATTTTTTGGACTGTACCAAAAATGATTCAAAATGTCAATTGGATCATGCCTCATGTTGAATAACCACTTTTTAAACCCTCACAGTGACCAAAATTGCCATTTTTACAGAGTTTTGATTACTCAAAAGCTTCAATTTTGACCCGTTTAGTCACAAAAATTACTTTAAACACACTTATTTTAGTTGAAAAAGTCATAATTCACATCCAACAGTCATTTAGAGTCAAAAGATTAAATGTTAAAATTTTATCATTATAGACCATTTTGGGAACGTTCGACATGTCCGGAGTCATCGTTTTTCATCCGAAAATTGATTTTTTGGACTGTACCAAAAATGATTCAAAATGTCAATTGGATCATGCCTCATGTTGAATAACCACTTTTTAAACCCTCACAGTGACCAAAATGGCCATTTTTACAGAGTTTTGCTTACTCAAAAGCTTCAATTTTGACCCGTTTCAGTCACAGAAATGACTTTAAACACACTTATTTTAGTTGAAAAAGTCATAATTCACATCCGACAGTCATTTAGAGTCAAAAGATTAAATGTTAAAATTTCATCATTATAGACCATTTTGGGAACGTTCGACATGTCCGGAGTCATCGTTTTTCATCCGAAAATCGATTTTTTGGACTGTACCAAAAATGATTCAAAATGTCAATTGGATCATGCCTCATGTTGAATAACCACTTTTTAAACCCTCACAGTGACCAAAATTGCCATTTTTACAGAGTTTTGCTTACTCAAAAGCTTCAATTTTGACCCGTTTCAGGCACAGAAATGACTTTAAACACACTTATTTTAGTTGAAAAAGTCATAATTCACATCCAACAGTCATTTAGAGTCAAAAGATTAAATGTTAAAATTTCATCATTATAGACCATTTTGGGAACGTTCGACATGTCCGGAGTCATCGTTTTTCATCCGAAAATCGATTTTTTGGACTGTACCAAAAATGATTCAAAATGTCAATTGGATCATGCCTCATGTTGAATAACCACTTTTTAAACCCTCACAGTGACCAAAATTGCCATTTTTACAGAGTTTTGATTACTCAAAAGCTTCAATTTTGATCCGTTTCAGTCACAAAAATTACTTTAAACACACTTATTTTAGTTGAAAAAGTCATAATTCACATCCAACAGTCATTTAGAGTCAAAAGATTAAATGTTAAAATTTCATCATTGTAGACCATTTTGGGAACGTTCGACATGTCCGGAGTCATCGTTTTTCATCCGAAAATTGATTTTTTGGACTGTACCAAAAATGATTCAAAATGTCAATTGGATCATGCCTGATGTTGAATAACCACTTTTTAAACCCTCACAGTGACCAAAATTGCCATTTTTACAGAGTTTTGCTTACTCAAAAGCTTCAATTTTGACCCGTTTCAGGCACAGAAATGACTTTAAACACACTTATTTTAGTTGAAAAAGTCATAATTCACATCCAACAGTCATTTAGAGTCAAAAGATTTAATGTTAAAATTTCATCATTATAGACCATTTTGGGAACGTTCGACATGTCCGGAGTCATCGTTTTTCATCCGAAAATTGATTTTTTGGACTGTACCAAAAATGATTCAAAATGTCAATTGGATCGTGCCTCATGTTGAATAACCACTTTTTAAACCCTCACAGTGACCAAAATGGCCATTTTTACAGAGTTTTGCTTACTCAAAAGCTTCAATTTTGACCCGTTTCAGTCACAGAAATGACTTTAAACACACTTATTTTAGTTGAAAAAGTCATAATTCACATCCAACAGTCATTTAGAGTCAAAAGATTAAATGTTAAAATTTCATCATTATAGACCATTTTGGGAACGTTCGACATGTCCGGAGTAATCGTTTTTCATCCGAAAATCGATTTTTTGGACTGTACCAAAAATGATTCAAAATGTCAATTGGATCATGCCTCATGTTGAATAACCACTTTTTAAACCCTCACAGTGACCAAAATTGCCATTTTTACAGAGTTTTGCTTACTCAAAAGCTTCAATTTTGACCTGTTTCAGTCACAGAAATGACTTTAAACACAC
This sequence comes from Lissotriton vulgaris, assembly GCF_964263255.1. Classification (NCBI taxonomy): domain Eukaryota; kingdom Metazoa; phylum Chordata; class Amphibia; order Caudata; family Salamandridae; genus Lissotriton; species Lissotriton vulgaris. The sequence goes on from NW_028245328.1 coordinate 153,914, forward strand.
TTATTTTAGTTGAAAAAGTCATAATTCACATCCAACAGTCATTTAGAGTCAAAAGATTAAATGTTAAAATTTCATCATTATAGACCATTTTGGGAACGTTCGACATGTCCGGAGTCATCGTTTTTCATCCGAAAATAGATTTTTTGGACTGTACCAAAAATGATTCAAAATGTCAATTGGATCATGCCTCATGTTGAATAACCACTTTTTAAACCCTCACAGTGACCAAAATTGCCATTTTTACAGAGTTTTGCTTACTCAAAAGCTTCAATTTTGACCGGTTTCAGGCACAGAAATGACTTTAAACACACTTATTTTAGTTGAAAAAGTCATAATTCACATCCAACAGTCATTTAGAGTCAAAAGATTAAATGTTAAAATGTCATCATTATAGTCCATTTTGGGAACGTTCGACATGTCCGGAGTCATCGTTTTTCATCCGAAAATTGATTTTTTGGACTGTACCAAAAATGATTCAAAATGTCAATTGGATCATGCCTCATGTTGAATAACCACTTTTTAAACCCTCACAGTGACCAAAATGGCCATTTTTACAGAGTTTTGCTTACTCAAAAGCTTCAATTTTGACCCGTTTCAGTCACAGAAATGACTTTAAACACACTTATTTTAGTTGAAAAAGTCATAATTCACATCCGACAGTCATTTAGAGTCAAAAGATTAAATGTTAAAATTTCATCATTATAGACCATTTTGGGAACGTTCGACATGTCCGGAGTCATCGTTTTTCATCCGAAAATCGATTTTTTGGACTGTACCAAAAATGATTCAAAATGTCAATTGGATCATGCCTCATGTTGAATAACCACTTTTTAAACCCTCACAGTGACCAAAATTGCCATTTTTACAGAGTTTTGCTTACTCAAAAGCTTCAATTTTGACCCGTTTCAGGCACAGAAATGACTTTAAACACACTTATTTTAGTTGAAAAAGTCATAATTCACATCCAACAGTCATTTAGAGTCAAAAGATTAAATGTTAAAATTTCATCATTATAGACCATTTTGGGAACGTTCGACATGTCCGGAGTCATCGTTTTTCATCCGAAAATCGATTTTTTGGACTGTACCAAAAATGATTCAAAATGTCAATTGGATCATGCCTCATGTTGAATAACCACTTTTTAAACCCTCACAGTGACCAAAATTGCCATTTTTACAGAGTTTTGATTACTCAAAAGCTTCAATTTTGACCCGTTTCAGTCACAAAAATTACTTTAAACACACTTATTTTAGTTGAAAAAGTCATAATTCACATCCAACAGTCATTTAGAGTCAAAAGATTAAATGTTAAAATTTCATCATTGTAGACCATTTTGGGAACGTTCGACATGTCCGGAGTCATCGTTTTTCATCCGAAAATTGATTTTTTGGACTGTACCAAAAATGATTCAAAATGTCAATTGGATCATGCCTCATGTTGAATAACCACTTTTTAAACCCTCACAGTGACCAAAATTGCCATTTTTACAGAGTTTTGCTTACTCAAAAGCTTCAATTTTGACCCGTTTCAGGCACAGAAATGACTTTAAACACACTTATTTTAGTTGAAAAAGTCATAATTCACATCCAACAGTCATTTAGAGTCAAAAGATTTAATGTTAAAATTTCATCATTATAGACCATTTTGGGAACGTTCGACATGTCCGGAGTCATCGTTTTTCATCCGAAAATTGATTTTTTGGACTGTACCAAAAATGATTCAAAATGTCAATTGGATCGTGCCTCATGTTGAATAACCACTTTTTAAACCCTCACAGTGACCAAAATGGCCATTTTTACAGAGTTTTGCTTACTCAAAAGCTTCAATTTTGACCCGTTTCAGTCACAGAAATGACTTTAAACACACTTATTTTAGTTGAAAAAGTCATAATTCACATCCAACAGTCATTTAGAGTCAAAAGATTAAATGTTAAAATTTCATCATTATAGACCATTTTGGGAACGTTCGACATGTCCGGAGTAATCGTTTTTCATCCGAAAATCGATTTTTTGGACTGTACCAAAAATGATTCAAAATGTCAATTGGATCATGCCTCATGTTGAATAACCACTTTTTAAACCCTCACAGTGACCAAAATTGCCATTTTTACAGAGTTTTGCTTACTCAAAAGCTTCAATTTTGACCTGTTTCAGTCACAGAAATGACTTTAAACACAATTATTTTAGTTGAAAAAGTCATAATTCACATCCAACAGTCATTTAGAGTCAAAAGATTAAATGTTAAAATTTCATCATTATAGACCATTTTGGGAACGTTCGACATGTCCGGAGTCATCGTTTTTCATCCGAAAATTGATTTTTTGGACTGTACCAAAAATTTTTCAAAATGTCAATTGGATCATGCCTCATGTTGAATAACCACTTTTTAAACCCTCACAGTGACCAAAATTGCCATTTTTACAGAGTTTTGCTTACTCAAAAGCTTCAATTTTGACCCGTTTCAGGCACAGAAATGACTTTAAACACACTTATTTTAGTTGAAAAAGTCATAATTCACATCCGACAGTCATTTAGAGTCAAAAGATTAAATGTTAAAATTTCATCATTATAGACCATTTTGGGAACGTTCGACATGTCCGGAGTCATCGTTTTTCATCTGAAAATCGATTTTTTGGACTGTACCAAAAATGATTCAAAATGTCAATTGGATCGTGCCTCATGTTGAATAACCACTTTTTAAACCCTCACAGTGACCAAAATGGCCATTTTTACAGAGTTTTGCTTACTCAAAAGCTTCAATTTTGACCCGTTTCAGTCATAGAAATGACTTTAAACACACTTATTTTAGTTGAAAAAGTCATAATTCACATCCAACAGTCATTTAGAGTCAAAAGATTAAATGTTAAAATTTCATCATTATAGACCATTTTGGGAACGTTCGACATGTCCGGAGTCATCGTTTTTCATCCGAAAATAGATTTTTTGGACTGTACCAAAAATGATTCAAAATGTCAATTGGATCGTGCCTCATGTTGAATAACCACTTTTTAAACCCTCACAGTGACCAAAATGGCCATTTTTACAGAGTTTTGCTTACTCAAAAGCTTCAATTTTGACCCGTTTCAGGCACAGAAATGACTTTAAACACACTTATTTTAGTTGAAAAAGTCATAATTCACATCCAACAGTCATTTAGAGTCAAAAGATTAAATGTTAAAATTTCATCATTATAGACCATTTTGGGAACGTTCGACATGTCCGGAGTCATCGTTTTTCATCCGAAAATCGATTTTTTGGACTGTACCAAAAATGATTCAAAATGTCAATTGGATCATGCCTCATGTTGAATAACCACTTTTTAAACCCTCACAGTGACCAAAATTGCCATTTTTACAGAGTTTTGATTACTCAAAAGCTTCAATTTTGACCCGTTTCAGTCACAAAAATTACTTTAAACACACTTATTTTAGTTGAAAAAGTCATAATTCACATCCAACAGTCATTTAGAGTCAAAAGATTAAATGTTAAAATTTCATCATTGTAGACCATTTTGGGAACGTTCGACATGTCAGGAGTCATCGTTTTTCATCCGAAAATTGATTTTTTGGACTGTACCAAAAATGATTCAAAATGTCAATTGGATCATGCCTCATGTTGAATAACCACTTTTTAAACCCTCACAGTGACCAAAATTGCCATTTTTACAGAGTTTTGCTTACTCAAAAGCTTCAATTTTGACCCGTTTCAGGCACAGAAATGACTTTAAACACACTTATTTTAGTTGAAAAAGTCATAATTCACATCCAACAGTCATTTAGAGTCAAAAGATTAAATGTTAAAATTTTATCATTATAGACCATTTTGGGAACGTTCGACATGTCCGGAGTCATCGTTTTTCATCCGAAAATTGATTTTTTGGACTGTACCAAAAATGATTCAAAATGTCAATTGGATCATGCCTCATGTTGAATAACCACTTTTTAAACCCTCACAGTGACCAAAATGGCCATTTTTACAGAGTTTTGCTTACTCAAAAGCTTCAATTTTGACCCGTTTCAGTCACAGAAATGACTTTAAACACACTTATTTTAGTTGAAAAAGTCATAATTCACATCCGACAGTCATTTAGAGTCAAAAGATTAAATGTTAAAATTTCATCATTATAGACCATTTTGGGAACGTTCGACATGTCCGGAGTCATCGTTTTTCATCCGAAAATCGATTTTTTGGACTGTACCAAAAATGATTCAAAATGTCAATTGGATCATGCCTCATGTTGAATAACCACTTTTTAAACCCTCACAGTGACCAAAATTGCCATTTTTACAGAGTTTTGCTTACTCAAAAGCTTCAATTTTGACCCGTTTCAGGCACAGAAATGACTTTAAACACACTTATTTTAGTTGAAAAAGTCATAATTCACATCCAACAGTCATTTAGAGTCAAAAGATTAAATGTTAAAATTTCATCATTATAGACCATTTTGGGAACGTTCGACATGTCCGGAGTCATCGTTTTTCATCCGAAAATCGATTTTTTGGACTGTACCAAAAATGATTCAAAATGTCAATTGGATCATGCCTCATGTTGAATAACCACTTTTTAAACCCTCACAGTGACCAAAATTGCCATTTTTACAGAGTTTTGATTACTCAAAAGCTTCAATTTTGACCCGTTTCAGTCACAAAAATTACTTTAAACACACTTATTTTAGTTGAAAAAGTCATAATTCACATCCAACAGTCATTTAGAGTCAAAAGATTAAATGTTAAAATTTCATCATTGTAGACCATTTTGGGAACGTTCGACATGTCCGGAGTCATCGTTTTTCATCCGAAAATTGATTTTTTGGACTGTACCAAAAATGATTCAAAATGTCAATTGGATCATGCCTGATGTTGAATAACCACTTTTTAAACCCTCACAGTGACCAAAATTGCCATTTTTACAGAGTTTTGCTTACTCAAAAGCTTCAATTTTGACCCGTTTCAGGCACAGAAATGACTTTAAACACACTTATTTTAGTTGAAAAAGTCATAATTCACATCCAACAGTCATTTAGAGTCAAAAGATTTAATGTTAAAATTTCATCATTATAGACCATTTTGGGAACGTTCGACATGTCCGGAGTCATCGTTTTTCATCCGAAAATTGATTTTTTGGACTGTACCAAAAATGATTCAAAATGTCAATTGGATCGTGCCTCATGTTGAATAACCACTTTTTAAACCCTCACAGTGACCAAAATGGCCATTTTTACAGAGTTTTGCTTACTCAAAAGCTTCAATTTTGACCCGTTTCAGTCACAGAAATGACTTTAAACACACTTATTTTAGTTGAAAAAGTCATAATTCACATCCAACAGTCATTTAGAGTCAAAAGATTAAATGTTAAAATTTCATCATTATAGACCATTTTGGGAACGTTCGACATGTCCGGAGTAATCGTTTTTCATCCGAAAATCGATTTTTTGGACTGTACCAAAAATGATTCAAAATGTCAATTGGATCATGCCTCATGTTGAATAACCACTTTTTAAACCCTCACAGTGACCAAAATTGCCATTTTTACAGAGTTTTGCTTACTCAAAAGCTTCAATTTTGACCTGTTTCAGTCACAGAAATGACTTTAAACACAATTATTTTAGTTGAAAAAGTCATAATTCACATCCAACAGTCATTTAGAGTCAAAAGATTAAATGTTAAAATTTCATCATTATAGACCATTTTGGGAACGTTCGACATGTCCGGAGTCATCGTTTTTCATCCGAAAATTGATTTTTTGGACTGTACCAAAAATTTTTCAAAATGTCAATTGGATCATGCCTCATGTTGAATAACCACTTTTTAAACCCTCACAGTGACCAAAATTGCCATTTTTACAGAGTTTTGCTTACTCAAAAGCTTCAATTTTGACCCGTTTCAGGCACAGAAATGACTTTAAACACACTTATTTTAGTTGAAAAAGTCATAATTCACATCCGACAGTCATTTAGAGTCAAAAGATTAAATGTTAAAATTTCATCATTATAGACCATTTTGGGAACGTTCGACATGTCCGGAGTCATCGTTTTTCATCTGAAAATCGATTTTTTGGACTGTACCAAAAATGATTCAAAATGTCAATTGGATCGTGCCTCATGTTGAATAACCACTTTTTAAACCCTCACAGTGACCAAAATGGCCATTTTTACAGAGTTTTGCTTACTCAAAAGCTTCAATTTTGACCCGTTTCAGTCATAGAAATGACTTTAAACACACTTATTTTAGTTGAAAAAGTCATAATTCACATCCAACAGTCATTTAGAGTCAAAAGATTAAATGTTAAAATTTCATCATTATAGACCATTTTGGGAACGTTCGACATGTCCGGAGTCATCGTTTTTCATCCGAAAATAGATTTTTTGGACTGTACCAAAAATGATTCAAAATGTCAATTGGATCGTGCCTCATGTTGAATAACCACTTTTTAAACCCTCACAGTGACCAAAATGGCCATTTTTACAGAGTTTTGCTTACTCAAAAGCTTCAATTTTGACCCGTTTCAGGCACAGAAATGACTTTAAACACACTTATTTTAGTTGAAAAAGTCATAATTCACATCCAACAGTCATTTAGAGTCAAAAGATTAAATGTTAAAATTTCATCATTATAGACCATTTTGGGAACGTTCGACATGTCCGGAGTCATCGTTTTTCATCCGAAAATCGATTTTTTGGACTGTACCAAAAATGATTCAAAATGTCAATTGGATCATGCCTCATGTTGAATAACCACTTTTTAAACCCTCACAGTGACCAAAATTGCCATTTTTACAGAGTTTTGATTACTCAAAAGCTTCAATTTTGACCCGTTTCAGTCACAAAAATTACTTTAAACACACTTATTTTAGTTGAAAAAGTCATAATTCACATCCAACAGTCATTTAGAGTCAAAAGATTAAATGTTAAAATTTCATCATTGTAGACCATTTTGGGAACGTTCGACATGTCCGGAGTCATCGTTTTTCATTTCATCCGAAAATTGATTTTTTGGACTGTACCAAAAATGATTCAAAATGTCAATTGGATCATGCCTCATGTTGAATAACCACTTTTTAAACCCTCACAGTGACCAAAATGGCCATTTTTACAGAGTTTTGCTTACTCAAAAGCTTCAATTTTGACCCGTTTCAGGCACAGAAATGACTTTAAACACACTTATTTTAGTTGAAAAAGTCATAATTCACATCCAACAGTCATTTAGAGTCAAAAGATTAAATGTTAAAATTTCATCATTATAGACCATTTTGGGAACGTTCGACATGTCCGGAGTCATCGTTTTTCATCCGAAAATTGATTTTTTGGACTGTACCAAAAATGATTCAAAATGTCAATTGGATCATGCCTCATGTTGAATAACCACTTTTTAAACCCTCACAATGACCAAAATTGCCATTTTTACAGAGTTTTGCTTACTCAAAAGCTTCAATTTTGACCTGTTTCAGTCACAGAAATGACTTTAAACACACTTATTTTAGTTGAAAAAGTCATAATTCACATCCAACAGTGATTTAGAGTCAAAAGATTAAATGTTAAAATTTCATCATTATAGACCATTTTGGGAACGTTCGACATGTCCGGAGTCATCGTTTTTCATCCGAAAATCGATTTTTTGGACTGTACCAAAAATGATTCAAAATGTCAATTGGATCATGCCTCATGTTGAATAACCACTTTTTAAACCCTCACAGTGACCCAAATGGCCATTTTTACAGAGTTTTGCTTACTCAAAAGCTTCAATTTTGACCCGTTTCAGTCACAGAAATGACTTTAAACACACTTATTTTAGTTGAAAAAGTCATAATTCACATCCAACAGTCATTTAGAGTCAAAAGATTAAATGTTAAAATTTCATCATTATAGACCATTTTGGGAACGTTCGACATGTCCGGAGTCATCGTTTTTCATCCAAAAATCGATTTTTTGGACTGTACCAAAAATGATTCAAAATGTCAATTGGATCATGCCTCATGTTGAATAACCACTTTTTAAACCCTCACAGTGACCAAAATTGCCATTTTAACAGAGTTTTGCTTACTCAAAAGCTTCAATTTTGACCCGTTTCAGGCACAGAAATGACTTTAAACACACTTATTTTAGTTGAAAAAGTCATAATTCACATCCAACAGTCATTTAGAGTCAAAAGATTAAATGTTAAAATTTCATCATTATAGACCATTTTGGGAACGTTCGACATGTCCTCGAGTCATCGTTTTTCATCCGAAAATCGATTTTTTGGACTGTACCAAAAATGATTCAAAATGTCAATTGGATCGTGCCTCATGTTGAATAACCACTTTTTAAACCCTCACAGTGACCAAAATTGCCATTTTTACAGAGTTTTGCTTACTCAAAAGCTTCAATTTTGACCTGTTTCAGTCACAGAAATGACTTTAAACACACTTATTTTAGTTGAAAAAGTCATAATTCACATCCAACAGTGATTTAGAGTCAAAAGATTAAATGTTAAAATTTCATCATTATAGACCATTTTGGGAACGTTCGACATGTCCGGAGTCATCGTTTTTCATCCGAAAATTGATTTTTTGGACTGTACCAAAAATGATTCAAAATGTCAATTGGATCATGCCTCATGTTGAATAACCACTTTTTAAACCCTCACAGTGACCAAAATTGCCATTTTTACAGAGTTTTGCTTACTCAAAAGCTTCAATTTTGACCCGTTTCAGGCACAGAAATGACTTTAAACACACTTATTTTAGTTGAAAAAGTCATAATTCACATCCAACAGTCATTTAGAGTCAAAAGATTAAATGTTAAAATTTCATCATTATAGACCATTTTGGGAACGTTCGACATGTCCGGAGTCATCGTTTTTCATCCGAAAATCGATTTTTTGGACTGTACCAAAAATTATTCAAAATGTCAATTGGATCATGCCTCATGTTGAATAACCACTTTTTAAACCCTCACAGTGACCAAAATTGCCATTTTTACAGAGTTTTGCTTACTCAAAAGCTTCAATTTTGACCCGTTTCAGGCACAGAAATTACTTTAAACACACTTATTTTAGTTGAAAAAGTCATAATTCACATCCAACAGTCATTTAGAGTCAAAAGATTAAATGTTAAAATTTCATCATTATAGACCATTTTGGGAACGTTCGACATGTCCGGAGTCATCGTTTTTCATCCGAAAATCAATTTTTTAGACTGTACCAAAATGATTCAAAATGTCAATTGGATCATGCCTCATGTTGAATAACCACTTTTTAAACCCTCACAGTGACCAAAATTGCCATTTTGACAGAGTTTTGATTACTCAAAAGCTTCAATTTTGACCTGTTTCAGTCACAAAAATTACTTTAAACACACTTATTTTAGTTGAAAAAGTCATAATTCACATCCAACAGTCATTTAGAGTCAAAAGATTAAATGTTAAAATTTCATCATTATAGACCATTTTGGGAACGTTCGACATGTCCGGAGTCATCGTTTTTCATCCGAAAATCAATTTTTTAGACTGTACCAAAATGATTCAAAATGTCAATTGGATCATGCCTCATGTTGAATAACCACTTTTTAAACCCTCACAGTGACCAAAATGGCCATTTTTACAGAGTTTTGCTTACTCAAAAGCTTCAATTTTGACCCGTTTCAGGCACAGAAATGACTTTAAACACACTTATTTTAGTTGAAAAAGTCATAATTCACATCCAACAGTCATTTAGAGTCAAAAGATTAAATGTTAAAATGTCATCATTATAGACCATTTTGGGAACGTTCGACATGTCCGGAGTGATCGTTTTTCATCCGAAAATTGATTTTTTGGACTGTACCAAAAATGATTCAAAATGTGAATTGGATCGTGCCTCATGTTGAATAACCACTTTTTAAACCCTCACAGTGACCAAAATGGCCATTTTTACAGAGTTTTGCTTACTCAAAAGCTTCAATTTTGACCCGTTTCAGTCATAGAAATGACTTTAAACACACTTATTTTAGTTGAAAAAGTCATAATTCACATCCAACAGTCAGTTAGAGTCAAAAGATTAAATGTTAAAATTTCATCATTATAGACCATTTTGGGAACGTTCGACATGTCCGGAGTCATCGTTTTTCATCCGAAAATTGATTTTTTGGACTGTACCAAAAATGATTCAAAATGTCAATTGGATCATGCCTCATGTTGAATAACCACTTTTTAAACCCTCACAGTGACCAAAATGGCCATTTTTACAGAGTTTTGCTTACTCAAAAGCTTCAATTTTGACCCGTTTCAGTCACAGAAATGACTTTAAACACACTTATTTTAGTTGAAAAAGTCATAATTCACATCCAACAGTCATTTAGAGTCAAAAGATTAAATGTTAAAATTTCATCATTATAGACCATTTTGGGAACGTTCGACATGTCCGGAGTCATCGTTTTTCATCCGAAAATCGATTTTTTGGACTGTACCAAAAATGATTCAAAATGTCAATTGGATCATGCCTCATGTTGAATAACCACTTTTTAAACCCTCACAGTGACCAAAATTGCCATTTTTACAGAGTTTTGCTTACTCAAAAGCTTCAATTTTGACCCGTTTCAGGCACAGAAATGACTTTAAACACACTTATTTTAGTTGAAAAAGTCATAATTCACATCCAACAGTCATTTAGAGTCAAAAGATTAAATGTCAAAATTTCATCATTATAGACCATTTTGGGAACGTTCGACATGTCCGGAGTCATCGTTTTTCATCCGAAAATCGATTTTTTGGACTGTACCAAAAATGATTCAAAATGTCAATTGGATCATGCCTCATGTTGAATAACCACTTTTTAAACCCTCACAGTGACCAAAATTGCCATTTTTACAGAGTTTTGATTACTCAAAAGCTTCAATTTTGACACGTTTCAGTCACAAAAATTACTTTAAACACACTTATTTTAGTTGAAAAAGTCATAATTCACATCCAACAGTCATTTAGAGTCAAAAGATTAAATGTTAAAATTTCATCATTGTAGACCATTTTGGGAACGTTCGACATGTCCGGAGTCATCGTTTTTCATCCGAAAATTGATTTTTTGGACTGTACCAAAAATGATTCAAAATGTCAATTGGATCATGCCTCATGTTGAATAACCACTTTTTAAACCCTCACAGTGACCAAAATTGCCATTTTTACAGAGTTTTGCTTACTCAAAAGCTTCAATTTTGACCCGTTTCAGGCACAGAAATGACTTTAAACACACTTATTTTAGTTGAAAAAGTCATAATTCACATCCAACAGTCATTTAGAGTCAAAAGATTAAATGTTAAAATTTCATCATTATAGACCATTTTGGGAACGTTCGACATGTCCGGAGTTATCGTTTTTCATCCGAAAATCGATTTTTTGGACTGTACCAAAAATGATTCAAAATGTCAATTGGATCATGCCTCATGTTGAATAACCACTTTTTAAACCCTCACAGTGACCAAAATTGCCATTTTTACAGAGTTTTGCTTACTCAAAAGCTTCAATTTTGACCTGTTTCAGTCACAGAAATGACTTTAAACACACTTATTTTAGTTGAAAAAGTCATAATTCACATCCAACAGTCATTTAGAGTCAAAAGATTAAATGTTAAAATTTCATCATTATAGACCATTTTGGGAACGTTCGACATGTCCGGAGTCATCGTTTTTCATCCGAAAATTGATTTTTTGGACTGTACCAAAAATGATTCAAAATGTCAATTGGATCGTGCCTCATGTTGAATAACCACTTTTTAAACCCTCACAGTGACCAAAATGGCCATTTTTACAGAGTTTTGCTTACTCAAAAGCTTCAATTTTGACCCGTTTCAGTCATAGAAATGACTTTAAACACACTTATTTTAGTTGAAAAAGTCATAATTCACATCCAACAGTCATTTAGAGTCAAAAGATTAAATGTTAAAATTTCATCATTATAGACCATTTTGGGAACGTTCGACATGTCCGGAGTCATCGTTTTTCATCCGAAAATAGATTTTTTGGACTGTACCAAAAATGATTCAAAATGTCAATTGGATCATGCCTCATGTTGAATAACCACTTTTTAAACCCTCACAGTGACCAAAATTGCCATTTTTACAGAGTTTTGCTTACTCAAAAGCTTCAATTTTGACCGGTTTCAGGCACAGAAATGACTTTAAACACTTATTTTAGTTGAAAAAGTCATAATTCACATCCAACAGTCATTTAGAGTCAAAAGATTAAATGTTAAAATTTCATCATTATAGACCATTTTGGGAACGTTCGACATGTCCGGAGTCATCGTTTTTCATCCGAAAATAGATTTTTTGGACTGTACCAAAAATGATTCAAAATGTCAATTGGATCATGCCTCATGTTGAATAACCACTTTTTAAACCCTCACAGTGACCAAAATGGCCATTTTTACAGAATTTTTCTTACTCAAAAGCTTCAATTTTGACCCGTTTCAGGCACAGAAATGACTTTAAACACACTTATTTTAGTTGAAAAAGTCATAATTCACATCCAACAGTCATTTAGAGTCAAAAGATTAAATGTTAAAATTTCATCATTATAGACCATTTTGGGAACGTTCGACATGTCCGGAGTCATCGTTTTTCATCCGAAAATCGATTTTTTGGACTGTACCAAAAATGATTCAAAATGTCAATTGGATCATGCCTCATGTTGAATAACCACTTTTTAAACCCTCACAGTGACCAAAATTGCAATTTTTACAGAGTTTTGCTTACTCAAAAGCTTCAATTTTGACCCGTTTCAGGCACAGAAATGACTTTAAACACACTTATTTTAGTTGAAAAAGTCATAATTCACATCCAACAGTCATTTAGAGTCAAAAGATTAAATGTTAAAATTTCATCATTATAGACCATTTTGGGAACGTTCGACATGTCCGGAGTCATCGTTTTTCATCCGAAAATCGATTTTTTGGACTGTACCAAAAATGATTCAAAATGTCAATTGGATCATGCCTCATGTTGAATAACCACTTTTTAAACCCTCACAGTGACCAAAATTGCCATTTTTACAGAGTTTTGCTTACTCAAAAGCTTCAATTTTGACCCGTTTCAGGCACAGAAATGACTTTAAACACACTTATTTTAGTTGAAAAAGTCATAATTCACATCCAACAGTCATTTAGAGTCAAAAGATTAAATGTTAAAATTTCATCATTATAGACCATTTTGGGAACGTTCGACATGTCCGGAGTCATCGTTTTTCATCCGAAAATCGATTTTTTGGACTGTACCAAAAATGATTCAAAATGTCAATTGGATCATGCCTCATGTTGAATAACCACTTTTTAAACCCTCACAGTGACCAAAATTGCCATTTTTACAGAGTTTTGCTTACTCAAAAGCTTCAATTTTGACCCGTTTCAGGCACAGAAATGACTTTAAACACACTTATTTTAGTTGAAAAAGTCATAATTCACATCCAACAGTCATTTAGAGTCAAAAGATTAAATGTTAAAATTTCATCATTATAGACCATTTTGGGAACGTTCGACATGTCCGGAGTCATCGTTTTTCATCCGAAAATCGATTTTTTGGACTGTACCAAAAATGATTCAAAATGTCAATTGGATCATGCCTCATGTTGAATAACCACTTTTTAAACCCTCACAGTGACCAAAATTGCCATTTTTACAGAGTTTTGCTTACTCAAAAGCTTCAATTTTGACCCGTTTCAGGCACAGAAATGACTTTAAACACACTTATTTTAGTTGAAAAAGTCATAATTCACATCCAACAGTCATTTAGAGTCAAAAGATTAAATGTTAAAATTTCATCATTATAGACCATTTTGGGAACGTTCGACATGTCCGGAGTCATCGTTTTTCATCCGAAAATCGATTTTTTGGACTGTACCAAAAATGATTCAAAATGTCAATTGGATCATGCCTCATGTTGAATAACCACTTTTTAAACCCTCACAGTGACCAAAATTGCCATTTTTACAGAGTTTTGCTTACTCAAAAGCTTCAATTTTGACCTGTTTCAGTCACAGAAATGACTTTAAACACACTTATTTTAGTTGAAAAAGTCATAATTCACATCCAACAGTCATTTAGAGTCAAAAGATTAAATGTTAAAATTTCATCATTATAGACCATTTTGGGAACGTTCGACATGTCCGGAGTCATCGTTTTTCATCCGAAAATTGATTTTTTGGACTGTACCAAAAATTATTCAAAATGTCAATTGGATCATGCCTCATGTTGAATAACCACTTTTTAAACCCTCACAGTGACCAAAATTGCCATTTTTACAGAGTTTTGCTTACTCAAAAGCTTCAATTTTGACCCGTTTCAGTCATAGAAATGACTTTAAACACACTTATTTTAGTTGAAAAAGTCATAATTCACATCCAACAGTCATTTAGAGTCAAAAGATTAAATGTTAAAATTTCATCATTATAGACCATTTTGGGAACGTTCGACATGTCCGGAGTCATCGTTTTTCATCGGAAAATAGATTTTTTGGACTGTACCAAAAATGATTCAAAATGTCAATTGGATCATGCCTCATGTTGAATAACCACTTTTTAAACCCTCACAGTGACCAAAATTGCCATTTTTACAGAGTTTTGCTTACTCAAAAGCTTCAATTTTGACCGGTTTCAGGCACAGAAATGACTTTAAACACTTATTTTAGTTGAAAAAGTCATAATTCACATCCAACAGTCATTTAGAGTCAAAAGATTAAATGTTAAAATGTCATCATTATAGTCCATTTTGGGAACGTTCGACATGTCCGGAGTCATCGTTTTTCATCGGAAAATTGATTTTTTGGACTGTACCAAAAATGATTCAAAATGTCAATTGGATCATGCCTCATGTTGAATAACCACTTTTTAAACCCTCACAGTGACCAAAATTGCCATTTTTACAGAGTTTTGCTTACTCAAAAGCTTCAATTTTGACCCGTTTCAGGCACAGAAATGACTTTAAACACACTTATTTTAGTTGAAAAAGTCATAATTCACATCCAACAGTCATTTAGAGTCAAAAGATTAAATGTTAAAATGTCATCATTATAGACCATTTTGGGAACGTTCGACATGTCCGGAGTGATCGTTTTTCATCCGAAAATTGATTTTTTGGACTGTACCAAAAATGATTCAAAATGTCAATTGGATCATGCCTCATGTTGAATAACCACTTTTTAAACCCTCACAGTGACCAAAATGGCCATTTTTACAGAATTTTGCTTACTCAAAAGCTTCAATTTTGACCCGTTTCAGGCACAGAAATGACTTTAAACACACTTATTTTAGTTGAAAAAGTCATAATTCACATCCAACAGTCATTTAGAGTCAAAAGATTAAATGTTAAAATTTCATCATTATAGACCATTTTGGGAACGTTCGACATGTCCGGAGTCATCGTTTTTCATCCGAAAATTGATTTTTTGGACTGTACCAAAAATGATTCAAAATGTCAATTGGATCATGCCTCATGTTGAATAACCACTTTTTAAACCCTCACAGTGACCAAAATGGCCATTTTTACAGAGTTTTGCTTACTCAAAAACTTCAATTTTGACCCGTTTCAGTCACAGAAATGACTTTAAACACACTTATTTTAGTTGAAAAAGTCATAATTCACATCCAACAGTCATTTAGAGTCAAAAGATTAAATGTTAAAATTTCATCATTATAGACCATTTTGGGAACGTTCGACATGTCCGGAGTCATCGTTTTTCATCCGAAAATCGATTTTTTGGACTGTACCAAAAATGATTCAAAATGTCAATTGGATCATGCCTCATGTTGAATAACCACTTTTTAAACCCTCACAGTGACCAAAATTGCCATTTTTACAGAGTTTTGCTTACTCAAAAGCTTCAATTTTGACCTGTTTCAGTCACAGAAATGACTTTAAACACACTTATTTTAGTTGAAAAAGTCATAATTCACATCCAACAGTCATTTAGAGTCAAAAGATTAAATGTTAAAATTTCATCATTATAGACCATTTTGGGAACGTTCGACATGTCCGGAGTCATCGTTTTTCATCCGAAAATTGATTTTTTGGACTGTACCAAAAATTATTCAAAATGTCAATTGGATCATGCCTCATGTTGAATAACCACTTTTTAAACCCTCACAGTGACCAAAATTGCCATTTTTACAGAGTTTTGCTTACTCAAAAGCTTCAATTTTGACCCGTTTCAGGCACAGAAATGACTTTAAACACACTTATTTTAGTTGAAAAAGTCATAATTCACATCCAACAGTCATTTAGAGTCAAAAGATTAAATGTTAAAATTTCATCATTATAGACCATTTTGGGAACGTTCGACATGTCCGGAGTCATCGTTTTTCATCCGAAAATCGATTTTTTGGACTGTACCAAAAATTATTCAAAATGTCAATTGGATCATGCCTCATGTTGAATAACCACTTTTTAAACCCTCACAGTGACCAAAATTGCCATTTTTACAGAGTTTTGCTTACTCAAAAGCTTCAATTTTGACCCGTTTCAGGCACAGAAATTACTTTAAACACACTTATTTTAGTTGAAAAAGTCATAATTCACATCCAACAGTCATTTAGAGTCAAAAGATTAAATGTTAAAATTTCATCATTATAGACCATTTTGGGAACGTTCGACATGTCCGGAGTCATCGTTTTTCATCCGAAAATCAATTTTTTAGACTGTACCAAAATGATTCAAAATGTCAATTGGATCATGCCTCATGTTGAATAACCACTTTTTAAACCCTCACAGTAACCAAAATTGCCATTTTGACAGAGTTTTGATTACTCAAAAGCTTCAATTTTGACCTGTTTCAGTCACAAAAATTACTTTAAACACACTTATTTTAGTTGAAAAAGTCATAATTCACATCCAACAGTCATTTAGAGTCAAAAGATTAAATGTTAAAATTTCATCATTATAGACCATTTTGGGAACGTTCGACATGTCCGGAGTCATCGTTTTTCATCCGAAAATCAATTTTTTAGACTGTACCAAAATGATTCAAAATGTCAATTGGATCATGCCTCATGTTGAATAACCACTTTTTAAACCCTCACAGTGACCAAAATGGCCATTTTTACAGAGTTTTGCTTACTCAAAAGCTTCAATTTTGACCCGTTTCAGGCACAGAAATGACTTTAAACACACTTATTTTAGTTGAAAAAGTCATAATTCACATCCAACAGTCATTTAGAGTCAAAAGATTAAATGTTAAAATGTCATCATTATAGACCATTTTGGGAACGTTCGACATGTCCGGAGTGATCGTTTTTCATCCGAAAATTGATTTTTTGGACTGTACCAAAAATGATTCAAAATGTCAATTGGATCATGCCTCATGTTGAATAACCACTTTTTAAACCCTCACAGTGACCAAAATGGCCATTTTTACAGAGTTTTGCTTACTCAAAAGCTTCAATTTTGACCCGTTTCAGGCACAGAAATGACTTTAAACACACTTATTTTAGTTGAAAAAGTCATAATTCACATCCAACAGTCATTTAGAGTCAAAAGATTAAATGTTAAAATTTCATCATTATTGACCATTTTGGGAACGTTCGACATGTCCGGAGTCATCGTTTTTCATCCGAAAATTGATTTTTTGGACTGTACCAAAAATGATTCAAAATGTCAATTGGATCATGCCTCATGTTGAATAACCACTTTTTAAACCCTCACAGTGACCAAAATGGCCATTTTTACAGAGTTTTGCTTACTCAAAAGCTTCAATTTTGACCCGTTTCAGGCACAGAAATGACTTTAAACACACTTATTTTAGTTGAAAAAGTCATAATTCACATCCAACAGTCATTTAGAGTCAAAAGATTAAATGTTAAAATTTCATCATTATAGACCATTTTGGGAACGTTCGACATGTCCGGAGTCATCGTTTTTCATCCGAAAATTGATTTTTTGGACTGTACCAAAAATGATTCAAAATGTCAATTGGATCATGCCTCATGTTGAATAACCACTTTTTAAACCCTCACAATGACCAAAATTGCCATTTTTACAGAGTTTTGCTTACTCAAAAGCTTCAATTTTGACCTGTTTCAGTCACAGAAATGACTTTAAACACACTTATTTTAGTTGAAAAAGTCATAATTCACATCCAACAGTGATTTAGAGTCAAAAGATTAAATGTTAAAATTTCATCATTATAGACCATTTTGGGAACGTTCGACATGTCCGGAGTCATCGTTTTTCATCCGAAAATCGATTTTTTGGACTGTACCAAAAATGATTCAAAATGTCAATTGGATCATGCCTCATGTTGAATAACCACTTTTTAAACCCTCACAGTGACCCAAATGGCCATTTTTACAGAGTTTTGCTTACTCAAAAGCTTCAATTTTGACCCGTTTCAGTCACAGAAATGACTTTAAACACACTTATTTTAGTTGAAAAAGTCATAATTCACATCCAACAGTCATTTAGAGTCAAAAGATTAAATGTTAAAATTTCATCATTATAGACCATTTTGGGAACGTTCGACATGTCCGGAGTCATCGTTTTTCATCCAAAAATCGATTTTTTGGACTGTACCAAAAATGATTCAAAATGTCAATTGGATCATGCCTCATGTTGAATAACCACTTTTTAAACCCTCACAGTGACCAAAATTGCCATTTTAACAGAGTTTTGCTTACTCAAAAGCTTCAATTTTGACCCGTTTCAGGCACAGAAATGACTTTAAACACACTTATTTTAGTTGAAAAAGTCATAATTCACATCCAACAGTCATTTAGAGTCAAAAGATTAAATGTTAAAATTTCATCATTATAGACCATTTTGGGAACGTTCGACATGTCCTCGAGTCATCGTTTTTCATCCGAAAATCGATTTTTTGGACTGTACCAAAAATGATTCAAAATGTCAATTGGATCGTGCCTCATGTTGAATAACCACTTTTTAAACCCTCACAGTGACCAAAATTGCCATTTTTACAGAGTTTTGCTTACTCAAAAGCTTCAATTTTGACCTGTTTCAGTCACAGAAATGACTTTAAACACACTTATTTTAGTTGAAAAAGTCATAATTCACATCCAACAGTGATTTAGAGTCAAAAGATTAAATGTTAAAATTTCATCATTATAGACCATTTTGGGAACGTTCGACATGTCCGGAGTCATCGTTTTTCATCCGAAAATTGATTTTTTGGACTGTACCAAAAATGATTCAAAATGTCAATTGGATCATGCCTCATGTTGAATAACCACTTTTTAAACCCTCACAGTGACCAAAATTGCCATTTTTACAGAGTTTTGCTTACTCAAAAGCTTCAATTTTGACCCGTTTCAGGCACAGAAATGACTTTAAACACACTTATTTTAGTTGAAAAAGTCATAATTCACATCCAACAGTCATTTAGAGTCAAAAGATTAAATGTTAAAATTTCATCATTATAGACCATTTTGGGAACGTTCGACATGTCCGGAGTCATCGTTTTTCATCCGAAAATCGATTTTTTGGACTGTACCAAAAATTATTCAAAATGTCAATTGGATCATGCCTCATGTTGAATAACCACTTTTTAAACCCTCACAGTGACCAAAATTGCCATTTTTACAGAGTTTTGCTTACTCAAAAGCTTCAATTTTGACCCGTTTCAGGCACAGAAATTACTTTAAACACACTTATTTTAGTTGAAAAAGTCATAATTCACATCCAACAGTCATTTAGAGTCAAAAGATTAAATGTTAAAATTTCATCATTATAGACCATTTTGGGAACGTTCGACATGTCCGGAGTCATCGTTTTTCATCCGAAAATCAATTTTTTAGACTGTACCAAAATGATTCAAAATGTCAATTGGATCATGCCTCATGTTGAATAACCACTTTTTAAACCCTCACAGTGACCAAAATTGCCATTTTGACAGAGTTTTGATTACTCAAAAGCTTCAATTTTGACCTGTTTCAGTCACAAAAATTACTTTAAACACACTTATTTTAGTTGAAAAAGTCATAATTCACATCCAACAGTCATTTAGAGTCAAAAGATTAAATGTTAAAATTTCATCATTATAGACCATTTTGGGAACGTTCGACATGTCCGGAGTCATCGTTTTTCATCCGAAAATCAATTTTTTAGACTGTACCAAAATGATTCAAAATGTCAATTGGATCATGCCTCATGTTGAATAACCACTTTTTAAACCCTCACAGTGACCAAAATGGCCATTTTTACAGAGTTTTGCTTACTCAAAAGCTTCAATTTTGACCCGTTTCAGGCACAGAAATGACTTTAAACACACTTATTTTAGTTGAAAAAGTCATAATTCACATCCAACAGTCATTTAGAGTCAAAAGATTAAATGTTAAAATGTCATCATTATAGACCATTTTGGGAACGTTCGACATGTCCGGAGTGATCGTTTTTCATCCGAAAATTGATTTTTTGGACTGTACCAAAAATGATTCAAAATGTGAATTGGATCGTGCCTCATGTTGAATAACCACTTTTTAAACCCTCACAGTGACCAAAATGGCCATTTTTACAGAGTTTTGCTTACTCAAAAGCTTCAATTTTGACCCGTTTCAGTCATAGAAATGACTTTAAACACACTTATTTTAGTTGAAAAAGTCATAATTCACATCCAACAGTCAGTTAGAGTCAAAAGATTAAATGTTAAAATTTCATCATTATAGACCATTTTGGGAACGTTCGACATGTCCGGAGTCATCGTTTTTCATCCGAAAATTGATTTTTTGGACTGTACCAAAAATGATTCAAAATGTCAATTGGATCATGCCTCATGTTGAATAACCACTTTTTAAACCCTCACAGTGACCAAAATGGCCATTTTTACAGAGTTTTGCTTACTCAAAAGCTTCAATTTTGACCCGTTTCAGTCACAGAAATGACTTTAAACACACTTATTTTAGTTGAAAAAGTCATAATTCACATCCAACAGTCATTTAGAGTCAAAAGATTAAATGTTAAAATTTCATCATTATAGACCATTTTGGGAACGTTCGACATGTCCGGAGTCATCGTTTTTCATCCGAAAATCGATTTTTTGGACTGTACCAAAAATGATTCAAAATGTCAATTGGATCATGCCTCATGTTGAATAACCACTTTTTAAACCCTCACAGTGACCAAAATTGCCATTTTTACAGAGTTTTGCTTACTCAAAAGCTTCAATTTTGACCCGTTTCAGGCACAGAAATGACTTTAAACACACTTATTTTAGTTGAAAAAGTCATAATTCACATCCAACAGTCATTTAGAGTCAAAAGATTAAATGTCAAAATTTCATCATTATAGACCATTTTGGGAACGTTCGACATGTCCGGAGTCATCGTTTTTCATCCGAAAATCGATTTTTTGGACTGTACCAAAAATGATTCAAAATGTCAATTGGATCATGCCTCATGTTGAATAACCACTTTTTAAACCCTCACAGTGACCAAAATTGCCATTTTTACAGAGTTTTGATTACTCAAAAGCTTCAATTTTGACACGTTTCAGTCACAAAAATTACTTTAAACACACTTATTTTAGTTGAAAAAGTCATAATTCACATCCAACAGTCATTTAGAGTCAAAAGATTAAATGTTAAAATTTCATCATTGTAGACCATTTTGGGAACGTTCGACATGTCCGGAGTCATCGTTTTTCATCCGAAAATTGATTTTTTGGACTGTACCAAAAATGATTCAAAATGTCAATTGGATCATGCCTCATGTTGAATAACCACTTTTTAAACCCTCACAGTGACCAAAATTGCCATTTTTACAGAGTTTTGCTTACTCAAAAGCTTCAATTTTGACCCGTTTCAGGCACAGAAATGACTTTAAACACACTTATTTTAGTTGAAAAAGTCATAATTCACATCCAACAGTCATTTAGAGTCAAAAGATTAAATGTTAAAATTTCATCATTATAGACCATTTTGGGAACGTTCGACATGTCCGGAGTTATCGTTTTTCATCCGAAAATCGATTTTTTGGACTGTACCAAAAATGATTCAAAATGTCAATTGGATCATGCCTCATGTTGAATAACCACTTTTTAAACCCTCACAGTGACCAAAATTGCCATTTTTACAGAGTTTTGCTTACTCAAAAGCTTCAATTTTGACCTGTTTCAGTCACAGAAATGACTTTAAACACACTTATTTTAGTTGAAAAAGTCATAATTCACATCCAACAGTCATTTAGAGTCAAAAGATTAAATGTTAAAATTTCATCATTATAGACCATTTTGGGAACGTTCGACATGTCCGGAGTCATCGTTTTTCATCCGAAAATTGATTTTTTGGACTGTACCAAAAATGATTCAAAATGTCAATTGGATCGTGCCTCATGTTGAATAACCACTTTTTAAACCCTCACAGTGACCAAAATGGCCATTTTTACAGAGTTTTGCTTACTCAAAAGCTTCAATTTTGACCCGTTTCAGTCATAGAAATGACTTTAAACACACTTATTTTAGTTGAAAAAGTCATAATTCACATCCAACAGTCATTTAGAGTCAAAAGATTAAATGTTAAAATTTCATCATTATAGACCATTTTGGGAACGTTCGACATGTCCGGAGTCATCGTTTTTCATCCGAAAATAGATTTTTTGGACTGTACCAAAAATGATTCAAAATGTCAATTGGATCATGCCTCATGTTGAATAACCACTTTTTAAACCCTCACAGTGACCAAAATTGCCATTTTTACAGAGTTTTGCTTACTCAAAAGCTTCAATTTTGACCGGTTTCAGGCACAGAAATGACTTTAAACACTTATTTTAGTTGAAAAAGTCATAATTCACATCCAACAGTCATTTAGAGTCAAAAGATTAAATGTTAAAATTTCATCATTATAGACCATTTTGGGAACGTTCGACATGTCCGGAGTCATCGTTTTTCATCCGAAAATAGATTTTTTGGACTGTACCAAAAATGATTCAAAATGTCAATTGGATCATGCCTCATGTTGAATAACCACTTTTTAAACCCTCACAGTGACCAAAATGGCCATTTTTACAGAATTTTTCTTACTCAAAAGCTTCAATTTTGACCCGTTTCAGGCACAGAAATGACTTTAAACACACTTATTTTAGTTGAAAAAGTCATAATTCACATCCAACAGTCATTTAGAGTCAAAAGATTAAATGTTAAAATTTCATCATTATAGACCATTTTGGGAACGTTCGACATGTCCGGAGTCATCGTTTTTCATCCGAAAATTGATTTTTTGGACTGTACCAAAAATGATTCAAAATGTCAATTGGATCATGCCTCATGTTGAATAACCACTTTTTAAACCCTCACAGTGACCAAAATGGCCATTTTTACAGAGTTTTGCTTACTCAAAAACTTCAATTTTGACCCGTTTCAGTCACAGAAATGACTTTAAACACACTTATTTTAGTTGAAAAAGTCATAATTCACATCCAACAGTCATTTAGAGTCAAAAGATTAAATGTTAAAATTTCATCATTATAGACCATTTTGGGAACGTTCGACATGTCCGGAGTCATCGTTTTTCATCCGAAAATCGATTTTTTGGACTGTACCAAAAATGATTCAAAATGTCAATTGGATCATGCCTCATGTTGAATAACCACTTTTTAAACCCTCACAGTGACCAAAATTGCAATTTTTACAGAGTTTTGCTTACTCAAAAGCTTCAATTTTGACCCGTTTCAGGCACAGAAATGACTTTAAACACACTTATTTTAGTTGAAAAAGTCATAATTCACATCCAACAGTCATTTAGAGTCAAAAGATTAAATGTTAAAATTTCATCATTATAGACCATTTTGGGAACGTTCGACATGTCCGGAGTCATCGTTTTTCATCCGAAAATCGATTTTTTGGACTGTACCAAAAATGATTCAAAATGTCAATTGGATCATGCCTCATGTTGAATAACCACTTTTTAAACCCTCACAGTGACCAAAATTGCCATTTTTACAGAGTTTTGCTTACTCAAAAGCTTCAATTTTGACCCGTTTCAGGCACAGAAATGACTTTAAACACACTTATTTTAGTTGAAAAAGTCATAATTCACATCCAACAGTCATTTAGAGTCAAAAGATTAAATGTTAAAATTTCATCATTATAGACCATTTTGGGAACGTTCGACATGTCCGGAGTCATCGTTTTTCATCCGAAAATCGATTTTTTGGACTGTACCAAAAATGATTCAAAATGTCAATTGGATCATGCCTCATGTTGAATAACCACTTTTTAAACCCTCACAGTGACCAAAATTGCCATTTTTACAGAGTTTTGCTTACTCAAAAGCTTCAATTTTGACCCGTTTCAGGCACAGAAATGACTTTAAACACACTTATTTTAGTTGAAAAAGTCATAATTCACATCCAACAGTCATTTAGAGTCAAAAGATTAAATGTTAAAATTTCATCATTATAGACCATTTTGGGAACGTTCGACATGTCCGGAGTCATCGTTTTTCATCCGAAAATCGATTTTTTGGACTGTACCAAAAATGATTCAAAATGTCAATTGGATCATGCCTCATGTTGAATAACCACTTTTTAAACCCTCACAGTGACCAAAATTGCCATTTTTACAGAGTTTTGCTTACTCAAAAGCTTCAATTTTGACCCGTTTCAGGCACAGAAATGACTTTAAACACACTTATTTTAGTTGAAAAAGTCATAATTCACATCCAACAGTCATTTAGAGTCAAAAGATTAAATGTTAAAATTTCATCATTATAGACCATTTTGGGAACGTTCGACATGTCCGGAGTCATCGTTTTTCATCCGAAAATCGATTTTTTGGACTGTACCAAAAATGATTCAAAATGTCAATTGGATCATGCCTCATGTTGAATAACCACTTTTTAAACCCTCACAGTGACCAAAATTGCCATTTTTACAGAGTTTTGCTTACTCAAAAGCTTCAATTTTGACCTGTTTCAGTCACAGAAATGACTTTAAACACACTTATTTTAGTTGAAAAAGTCATAATTCACATCCAACAGTCATTTAGAGTCAAAAGATTAAATGTTAAAATTTCATCATTATAGACCATTTTGGGAACGTTCGACATGTCCGGAGTCATCGTTTTTCATCCGAAAATTGATTTTTTGGACTGTACCAAAAATTATTCAAAATGTCAATTGGATCATGCCTCATGTTGAATAACCACTTTTTAAACCCTCACAGTGACCAAAATTGCCATTTTTACAGAGTTTTGCTTACTCAAAAGCTTCAATTTTGACCCGTTTCAGTCATAGAAATGACTTTAAACACACTTATTTTAGTTGAAAAAGTCATAATTCACATCCAACAGTCATTTAGAGTCAAAAGATTAAATGTTAAAATTTCATCATTATAGACCATTTTGGGAACGTTCGACATGTCCGGAGTCATCGTTTTTCATCGGAAAATAGATTTTTTGGACTGTACCAAAAATGATTCAAAATGTCAATTGGATCATGCCTCATGTTGAATAACCACTTTTTAAACCCTCACAGTGACCAAAATTGCCATTTTTACAGAGTTTTGCTTACTCAAAAGCTTCAATTTTGACCGGTTTCAGGCACAGAAATGACTTTAAACACTTATTTTAGTTGAAAAAGTCATAATTCACATCCAACAGTCATTTAGAGTCAAAAGATTAAATGTTAAAATGTCATCATTATAGTCCATTTTGGGAACGTTCGACATGTCCGGAGTCATCGTTTTTCATCGGAAAATTGATTTTTTGGACTGTACCAAAAATGATTCAAAATGTCAATTGGATCATGCCTCATGTTGAATAACCACTTTTTAAACCCTCACAGTGACCAAAATTGCCATTTTTACAGAGTTTTGCTTACTCAAAAGCTTCAATTTTGACCCGTTTCAGGCACAGAAATGACTTTAAACACACTTATTTTAGTTGAAAAAGTCATAATTCACATCCAACAGTCATTTAGAGTCAAAAGATTAAATGTTAAAATGTCATCATTATAGACCATTTTGGGAACGTTCGACATGTCCGGAGTGATCGTTTTTCATCCGAAAATTGATTTTTTGGACTGTACCAAAAATGATTCAAAATGTCAATTGGATCATGCCTCATGTTGAATAACCACTTTTTAAACCCTCACAGTGACCAAAATGGCCATTTTTACAGAATTTTGCTTACTCAAAAGCTTCAATTTTGACCCGTTTCAGGCACAGAAATGACTTTAAACACACTTACTTTAGTTGAAAAAGTCATAATTCACATCCAACAGTCATTTAGAGTCAAAAGATTAAATGTTAAAATTTCATCATTATAGACCATTTTGGGAACGTTCGACATGTCCGGAGTCATCGTTTTTCATCCGAAAATTGATTTTTTGGACTGTACCAAAAATGATTCAAAATGTCAATTGGATCATGCCTCATGTTGAATAACCACTTTTTAAACCCTCACAGTGACCAAAATGGCCATTTTTACAGAGTTTTGCTTACTCAAAAACTTCAATTTTGACCCGTTTCAGTCACAGAAATGACTTTAAACACACTTATTTTAGTTGAAAAAGTCATAATTCACATCCAACAGTCATTTAGAGTCAAAAGATTAAATGTTAAAATTTCATCATTATAGACCATTTTGGGAACGTTCGACATGTCCGGAGTCATCGTTTTTCATCCGAAAATCGATTTTTTGGACTGTACCAAAAATGATTCAAAATGTCAATTGGATCATGCCTCATGTTGAATAACCACTTTTTAAACCCTCACAGTGACCAAAATTGCCATTTTTACAGAGTTTTGCTTACTCAAAAGCTTCAATTTTGACCTGTTTCAGTCACAGAAATGACTTTAAACACACTTATTTTAGTTGAAAAAGTCATAATTCACATCCAACAGTCATTTAGAGTCAAAAGATTAAATGTTAAAATTTCATCATTATAGACCATTTTGGGAACGTTCGACATGTCCGGAGTCATCGTTTTTCATCCGAAAATTGATTTTTTGGACTGTACCAAAAATTATTCAAAATGTCAATTGGATCATGCCTCATGTTGAATAACCACTTTTTAAACCCTCACAGTGACCAAAATTGCCATTTTTACAGAGTTTTGCTTACTCAAAAACTTCAATTTTGACCCGTTTCAGTCACAGAAATGACTTTAAACACACTTATTTTAGTTGAAAAAGTCATAATTCACATCCAACAGTCATTTAGAGTCAAAAGATTAAATGTTAAAATTTCATCATTATAGACCATTTTAAGAACGTTCGACATGTCCGGAGTCATCGTTTTTCATCCGAAAATCGATTTTTTGGACTGTACCAAAAATGATTCAAAATGTCAATTGGATCATGCCTCATGTTGAATAACCACTTTTTAAACCCTCACAGTGACCAAAATTGCCATTTTTACAGAGTTTTGCTTACTCAAAAGCTTCAATTTTGACCCGTTTCAGGCACAGAAATGACTTTAAACACACTTATTTTAGTTGAAAAAGTCATAATTCACATCCAACAGTCAGTTAGAGTCAAAAGATTAAATGTTAAAATTTCATCATTATAGACCATTTTGGGAACGTTCGACATGTCCGGAGTCATCGTTTTTCATCCGAAAATTGATTTTTTGGACTGTACCAAAAATGATTCAAAATGTCAATTGGATCATGCCTCATGTTGAATAACCACTTTTTAAACCCTCACAGTGACCAAAATGGCCATTTTTACAGAGTTTTGCTTACTCAAAAGCTTCAATTTTGACCCGTTTCAGTCACAGAAATGACTTTAAACACACTTATTTTAGTTGAAAAAGTCATAATTCACATCCAACAGTCATTTAGAGTCAAAAGATTAAATGTTAAAATTTCATCATTATAGACCATTTTGGGAACGTTCGACATGTCCGGAGTCATCGTTTTTCATCCGAAAATTGATTTTTTGGACTGTACCAAAAATGATAAAAAATGTCAATTGGATCATGCCTCATGTTGAATAACCACTTTTTAAACCCTCACAGTGACCAAAATTGCCATTTTTACAGAGTTTTGCTTACTCAAAAGCTTCAATTTTGACCCGTTTCAGGCACAGAAATGACTTTAAACACACTTATTTTAGTTGAAAAAGTCATAATTCACATCCAACAGTCATTTAGAGTCAAAAGATTAAATGTTAAAATTTCATCATTATAGACCATTTTGGGAACGTTCGACATGTCCGGAGTCATCGTTTTTCATCCGAAAATCGATTTTTTGGACTGTACCAAAAATGATTCAAAATGTCAATTGGATCATGCCTCATGTTGAATAACCACTTTTTAAACCCTCACAGTGACCAAAATTGCCATTTTTACAGAGTTTTGATTACTCAAAAGCTTCAATTTTGACCCGTTTCAGTCACAAAAATTACTTTAAACACACTTATTTTAGTTGAAAAAGTCATAATTCACATCCAACAGTCATTTAGAGTCAAAAGATTAAATGTTAAAATTTCATCATTGTAGACCATTTTGGGAACGTTCGACATGTCCGGAGTCATCGTTTTTCATCCGAAAATTGATTTTTTGGACTGTACCAAAAATGATTCAAAATGTCAATTGGATCATGCCTCATGTTGAATAACCACTTTTTAAACCCTCACAGTGACCAAAATTGCCATTTTTACAGAGTTTTGCTTACTCAAAAGCTTCAATTTTGACCCGTTTCAGGCACAGAAATGACTTTAAACACACTTATTTTAGTTGAAAAAGTCATAATTCACATCCAACAGTCATTTAGAGTCAAAAGATTAAATGTTAAAATTTCATCATTATAGACCATTTTGGGAACGTTCGACATGTCCGGAGTCATCGTTTTTCATCCGAAAATTGATTTTTTGGACTGTACCAAAAATGATTCAAAATGTCAATTGGATCGTGCCTCATGTTGAATAACCACTTTTTAAACCCTCACAGTGACCAAAATGGCCATTTTTACAGAGTTTTGCTTACTCAAAAGCTTCAATTTTGACCCGTTTCAGTCACAGAAATGACTTTAAACACACTTATTTTAGTTGAAAAAGTCATAATTCACATCCAACAGTCATTTAGAGTCAAAAGATTAAATGTTAAAATTTCATCATTATAGACCATTTTGGGAACGTTCGACATGTCCGGAGTCATCGTTTTTCATCCGAAAATTGATTTTTTGGACTGTACCAAAAATTATTCAAAATGTCAATTGGATCGTGCCTCATGTTGAATAACCACTTTTTAAACCCTCACAGTGACCAAAATGGCCATTTTTACAGAGTTTTGCTTACTCAAAAGCTTCAATTTTGACCCGTTTCAATCATAGAAATGACTTTAAACACACTTATTTTAGTTGAAAAAGTCATAATTCACATCCAACAGTCATTTAGAGTCAAAAGATTAAATGTTAAAATTTCATCATTATAGACCATTTTGGGAACGTTCGACATGTCCGGAGTCATCGTTTTTCATCCGAAAATAGATTTTTTGGACTGTACCAAAAATGATTCAAAATGTCAATTGGATCATGCCTCATGTTGAATAACCACTTTTTAAACCCTCACAGTGACCAAAATTGCCATTTTTACAGAGTTTTGCTTACTCAAAAGCTTCAATTTTGACCGGTTTCAGGCACAGAATTGACTTTAAACACACTTATTTTAGTTGAAAAAGTCATAATTCACATCCAACAGTCATTTAGAGTCAAAAGATTAAATGTTAAAATGTCATCATTATAGTCCATTTTGGGAACGTTCGACATGTCCGGAGTCATCGTTTTTCATCGGAAAATTGATTTTTTGGACTGTACCAAAAATGATTCAAAATTTCAATTGGATCATGCCTCATGTTGAATAACCACTTTTTAAACCCTCACAGTGACCAAAATTGCCATTTTTACAGAGTTTTGCTTACTCAAAAGCTTCAATTTTGACCCGTTTCAGGCACAGAAATGACTTTAAACACACTTATTTTAGTTGAAAAAGTCATAATTCACATCCAACAGTCATTTAGAGTCAAAAGATTAAATGTTAAAATGTCATCATTATAGACCATTTTGGGAACGTTCGACATGTCCGGAGTGATCGTTTTTCATCCGAAAATTGATTTTTTGGACTGTACCAAAAATGATTCAAAATGTCAATTGGATCATGCCTCATGTTGAATAACCACTTTTTAAACCCTCACAGTGACCAAAATGGCCATTTTTACAGACTTTTGCTTACTCAAAAGCTTCAATTTTGACCCGTTTCAGGCACAGAAATGACTTTAAACACACTTATTTTAGTTGAAAAAGTCATAATTCACATCCAACAGTCATTTAGAGTCAAAAGATTAAATGTTAAAATTTCATCATTATAGACCATTTTGGGAACGTTCGACATGTCCGGAGTCATCGTTTTTCATCCGAAAATCGATTTTTTGGACTGTACCAAAAATGATTCAAAATGTCAATTGGATCATGCCTCATGTTGAATAACCACTTTTTAAACCCTCACAGTGACCAAAATTGCCATTTTTACAGAGTTTTGCTTACTCAAAAGCTTCAATTTTGACCCGTTTCAGGCACAGAAATGACTTTAAACACACTTATTTTAGTTGAAAAAGTCATAATTCACATCCAACAGTCATTTAGAGTCAAAAGATTAAATGTTAAAATTTCATCATTATAGACCATTTTGGGAACGTTCGACATGTCCGGAGTCATCGTTTTTCATCCGAAAATCGATTTTTTGGACTGTACCAAAAATGATTCAAAATGTCAATTGGATCATGCCTCATGTTGAATAACCACTTTTTAAACCCTCACAGTGACCAAAATTGCCATTTTTACAGAGTTTTGATTACTCAAAAGCTTCAATTTTGACCCGTTTCAGTCACAAAAATTACTTTAAACACACTTATTTTAGTTGAAAAAGTCATAATTCACATCCAACAGTCATTTAGAGTCAAAAGATTAAATGTTAAAATTTCATCATTGTAGACCATTTTGGGAACGTTCGACATGTCCGGAGTCATCGTTTTTCATCCGAAAATTGATTTTTTGGACTGTACCAAAAATGATTCAAAATGTCAATTGGATCATGCCTCATGTTGAATAACCACTTTTTAAACCCTCACAGTGACCAAAATTGCCATTTTTACAGAGTTTTGCTTACTCAAAAGCTTCAATTTTGACCCGTTTCAGGCACAGAAATGACTTTAAACACACTTATTTTAGTTGAAAAAGTCATAATTCACATCCAACAGTCATTTAGAGTCAAAAGATTAAATGTTAAAATTTCATCATTATAGACCATTTTGGGAACGTTCGACATGTCCGGAGTCATCGTTTTTCATCCGAAAATTGATTGTTTGGACTGTACCAAAAATGATTCAAAATGTCAATTGGATCGTGCCTCATGTTGAATAACCACTTTTTAAACCCTCACAGTGACCAAAATGGCCATTTTTACAGAGTTTTGCTTACTCAAAAGCTTCAATTTTGACCCGTTTCAGTCACAGAAATGACTTTAAACACACTTATTTTAGTTGAAAAAGTCATAATTCACATCCAACAGTCATTTAGAGTCAAAAGATTAAATGTTAAAATTTCATCATTATAGACCATTTTGGGAACGTTCGACATGTCCGGAGTCATCGTTTTTCATCCGAAAATCGATTTTTTGGACTGTACCAAAAATGATTCAAAATGTCAATTGGATCATGCCTCATGTTGAATAACCACTTTTTAAA
Source organism: Lissotriton vulgaris (assembly GCF_964263255.1). Taxonomy (NCBI): domain Eukaryota; kingdom Metazoa; phylum Chordata; class Amphibia; order Caudata; family Salamandridae; genus Lissotriton; species Lissotriton vulgaris. The sequence goes on from NW_028245328.1 coordinate 185,531, forward strand.
CCCTCACAGTGACCAAAATTGCCATTTTTACAGAGTTTTGCTTACTCAAAAGCTTCAATTTTGACCTGTTTCAGTCACAGAAATGACTTTAAACACACTTATTTTAGTTGAAAAAGTCATAATTCACATCCAACAGTCATTTAGAGTCAAAAGATTAAATGTTAAAATTTCATCATTATAGACCATTTTGGGAACGTTCGACATGTCCGGAGTCATCGTTTTTCATCCGAAAATTGATTTTTTGGACTGTACCAAAAATTATTCAAAATGTCAATTGGATCATGCCTCATGTTGAATAACCACTTTTTAAACCCTCACAGTGACCAAAATTGCCATTTTTACAGAGTTTTGCTTACTCAAAAGCTTCAATTTTGACCCGTTTCAGGCACAGAAATGACTTTAAACACACTTATTTTAGTTGAAAAAGTCATAATTCACATCCGACAGTCATTTAGAGTCAAAAGATTAAATGTTAAAATTTCATCATTATAGACCATTTTGGGAACGTTCGACATGTCCGGAGTCATCGTTTTTCATCCGAAAATCGATTTTTTGGACTGTACCAAAAATGATTCAAAATGTCAATTGGATCGTGCCTCATGTTGAATAACCACTTTTTAAACCCTCACAGTGACCAAAATGGCCATTTTTACAGAGTTTTGCTTACTCAAAAGCTTCAATTTTGACCCGTTTCAGTCATAGAAATGACTTTAAACACACTTATTTTAGTTGAAAAAGTCATAATTCACATCCAACAGTCATTTAGAGTCAAAAGATTAAATGTTAAAATTTCATCATTATAGACCATTTTGGGAACGTTCGACATGTCCGGAGTCATCGTTTTTCATCCGAAAATAGATTTTTTGGACTGTACCAAAAATTATTCAAAATGTCAATTGGATCATGCCTCATGTTGAATAACCACTTTTTAAACCCTCACAGTGACCAAAATTGCCATTTTTACAGAGTTTTGCTTACTCAAAAGCTTCAATTTTGACCGGTTTCAGGCACAGAAATGACTTTAAACACACTTATTTTAGTTGAAAAAGTCATAATTCACATCCAACAGTCATTTAGAGTCAAAAGATTAAATGTTAAAATGTCATCATTATAGTCCATTTTGGGAACGTTCGACATGTCCGGAGTCATCGTTTTTCATCGGAAAATTGATTTTTTGGACTGTACCAAAAATGATTCAAAATGTCAATTGGATCATGCCTCATGTTGAATAACCACTTTTTAAACCCTCACAGTGACCAAAATTGCCATTTTTACAGAGTTTTGCTTACTCAAAAGCTTCAATTTTGACCCGTTTCAGGCACAGAAATGACTTTAAACACACTTATTTTAGTTGAAAAAGTCATAATTCACATCCAACAGTCATTTAGAGTCAAAAGATTAAATGTTAAAATGTCATCATTATAGACCATTTTGGGAACGTTCGACATGTCCGGAGTGATCGTTTTTCATCCGAAAATTGATTTTTTGGACTGTACCAAAAATGATTCAAAATGTCAATTGGATCATGCCTCATGTTGAATAACCACTTTTTAAACCCTCACAGTGACCAAAATTGCCATTTTTACAGAGTTTTGCTTACTCAAAAGCTTCAATTTTGACCCGTTTCAGGCACAGAAATGACTTTAAACACACTTATTTTAGTTGAAAAAGTCATAATTCACATCCGACAGTCATTTAGAGTCAAAAGATTAAATGTTAAAATTTCATCATTATAGACCATTTTGGGAACGTTCGACATGTCCGGAGTCATCGTTTTTCATCCGAAAATCGATTTTTTGGACTGTACCAAAAATGATTCAAAATGTCAATTGGATCGTGCCTCATGTTGAATAACCACTTTTTAAACCCTCACAGTGACCAAAATGGCCATTTTTACAGAGTTTTGCTTACTCAAAAGCTTCAATTTTGACCCGTTTCAGTCATAGAAATGACTTTAAACACACTTATTTTAGTTGAAAAAGTCATAATTCACATCCAACAGTCATTTAGAGTCAAAAGATTAAATGTTAAAATTTCATCATTATAGACCATTTTGGGAACGTTCGACATGTCCGGAGTCATCGTTTTTCATCCGAAAATAGATTTTTTGGACTGTACCAAAAATTATTCAAAATGTCAATTGGATCATGCCTCATGTTGAATAACCACTTTTTAAACCCTCACAGTGACCAAAATTGCCATTTTTACAGAGTTTTGCTTACTCAAAAGCTTCAATTTTGACCGGTTTCAGGCACAGAAATGACTTTAAACACACTTATTTTAGTTGAAAAAGTCATAATTCACATCCAACAGTCATTTAGAGTCAAAAGATAAAATGTTAAAATGTCATCATTATAGTCCATTTTGGGAACGTTCGACATGTCCGGAGTCATCGTTTTTCATCGGAAAATTGATTTTTTGGACTGTACCAAAAATGATTCAAAATGTCAATTGGATCATGCCTCATGTTGAATAACCACTTTTTAAACCCTCACAGTGACCAAAATTGCCATTTTTACAGAGTTTTGCTTACTCAAAAGCTTCAATTTTGACCCGTTTCAGGCACAGAAATGACTTTAAACACACTTATTTTAGTTGAAAAAGTCATAATTCACATCCAACAGTCATTTAGAGTCAAAAGATTAAATGTTAAAATGTCATCATTATAGACCATTTTGGGAACGTTCGACATGTCCGGAGTGATCGTTTTTCATCCGAAAATTGATTTTTTGGACTGTACCAAAAATGATTCAAAATGTCAATTGGATCATGCCTCATGTTGAATAACCACTTTTTAAACCCTCACAGTGACCAAAATGGCCATTTTTACAGAGTTTTGCTTACTCAAAAGCTTCAATTTTGACCCGTTTCAGGCACAGAAATGACTTTAAACACACTTATTTTAGTTGAAAAAGTCATAATTCACATCCAACAGTCATTTAGAGTCAAAAGATTAAATGTTAAAATTTCATCATTATAGACCATTTTGGGAACGTTCGACATGTCCGGAGTCATCGTTTTTCATCCGAAAATTGATTTTTTGGACTGTACCAAAAATGATTCAAAATGTCAATTGGATCATGCCTCATGTTGAATAACCACTTTTTAAACCCTCACAGTGACCAAAATGGCCATTTTTACAGAGTTTTGCTTACTCAAAAACTTCAATTTTGACCCGTTTCAGTCACAGAAATGACTTTAAACACACTTATTTTAGTTGAAAAAGTCATAATTCACATCCAACAGTCATTTAGAGTCAAAAGATTAAATGTTAAAATTTCATCATTATAGACCATTTTGGGAACGTTCGACATGTCCGGAGTCATCGTTTTTCATCCGAAAATCGATTTTTTGGACTGTACCAAAAATGATTCAAAATGTCAATTGGATCATGCCTCATGTTGAATAACCACTTTTTAAACCCTCACAGTGACCAAAATTGCCATTTTTACAGAGTTTTGCTTACTCAAAAGCTTCAATTTTGACCTGTTTCAGTCACAGAAATGACTTTAAACACACTTATTTTAGTTGAAAAAGTCATAATTCACATCCAACAGTCATTTAGAGTCAAAAGATTAAATGTTAAAATTTCATCATTATAGACCATTTTGGGAACGTTCGACATGTCCGGAGTCATCGTTTTTCATCCGAAAATAGATTTTTTGGACTGTACCAAAAATGATTCAAAATGTCAATTGGATCATGCCTCATGTTGAATAACCACTTTTTAAACCCTCACAGTGACCAAAATTGCCATTTTTACAGAGTTTTGCTTACTCAAAAGCTTCAATTTTGACCGGTTTCAGGCACAGAAATGACTTTAAACACACTTATTTTAGTTGAAAAAGTCATAATTCACATCCAACAGTCATTTAGAGTCAAAAGATTAAATGTTAAAATGTCATCATTATAGTCCATTTTGGGAACGTTCGACATGTCCGGAGTCATCGTTTTTCATCGGAAAATTGATTTTTTGGACTGTACCAAAAATGATTCAGAATGTCAATTGGATCATGCCTCATGTTGAATAACCACTTTTTAAACCCTCACAGTGACCAAAATTGCCATTTTTACAGAGTTTTGCTTACTCAAAAGCTTCAATTTTGACCCGTTTCAGGCACAGAAATGACTTTAAACACACTTATTTTAGTTGAAAAAGTCATAATTCACATCCGACAGTCATTTAGAGTCAAAAGATTAAATGTTAAAATTTCATCATTATAGACCATTTTGGGAACCTTCGACATGTCCGGAGTCATCGTTTTTCATCCGAAAATCGATTTTTTGGACTGTACCAAAAATGATTCAAAATGTCAATTGGATCGTGCCTCATGTTGAATAACCACTTTTTAAACCCTCACAGTGACCAAAATGGCCATTTTTACAGAGTTTTGCTTACTCAAAAGCTTCAATTTTGACCCGTTTCAGTCATAGAAATGACTTTAAACACACTTATTTTAGTTGAAAAAGTCATAATTCACATCCAACAGTCAGTTAGAGTCAAAAGATTAAATGTTAAAATTTCATCATTATAGACCATTTTGGGAACGTTCGACATGTCCGGAGTCATCGTTTTTCATCCGAAAATTGATTTTTTGGACTGTACCAAAAATGATTCAAAATGTCAATTGGATCATGCCTCATGTTGAATAACCACTTTTTAAACCCTCACAGTGACCAAAATGGCCATTTTTACAGAGTTTTGCTTACTCAAAAGCTTCAATTTTGACCCGTTTCAGTCACAGAAATGACTTTAAACACACTTATTTTAGTTGAAAAAGTCATAATTCACATCCAACAGTCATTTAGAGTCAAAAGATTAAATGTTAAAATTTCATCATTATAGACCATTTTGGGAACGTTCGACATGGGGTTTTTCATCCGAAAATCGATTTTTTGGACTGTACCAAAAATGATTCAAAATGTCAATTGGATCATGCCTCATGTTGAATAACCACTTTTTAAACCCTCACAGTGACCAAAATTGCCATTTTTACAGAGTTTTGCTTACTCAAAAGCTTCAATTTTGACCCGTTTCAGGCACAGAAATGACTTTAAACACACTTATTTTAGTTGAAAAAGTCATAATTCACATCCAACAGTCATTTAGAGTCAAAAGATTAAATGTTAAAATTTCATCATTATAGACCATTTTGGGAACGTTCGACATGTCCGGAGTCATCGTTTTTCATCCGAAAATCGATTTTTTGGACTGTACCAAAAATGATTCAAAATGTCAATTGGATCATGCCTCATGTTGAATAACCACTTTTTAAACCCTCACAGTGACCAAAATTGCCATTTTTACAGAGTTTTGATTACTCAAAAGCTTCAATTTTGACCCGTTTCAGTCACAAAAATTACTTTAAACACACTTATTTTAGTTGAAAAAGTCATAATTCACATCCAACAGTCATTTAGAGTCAAAAGATTAAATGTTAAAATTTCATCATTGTAGACCATTTTGGGAACGTTCGACATGTCCGGAGTCATCGTTTTTCATCCGAAAATTGATTTTTTGGACTGTACCAAAAATGATTCAAAATGTCAATTGGATCATGCCTCATGTTGAATAACCACTTTTTAAACCCTCACAGTGACCAAAATTGCCATTTTTACAGAGTTTTGCTTACTCAAAAGCTTCAATTTTGACCCGTTTCAGGCACAGAAATGACTTTAAACACACTTATTTTAGTTGAAAAAGTCATAATTCACATCCAACAGTCATTTAGAGTCAAAAGATTAAATGTTAAAATTTCATCATTATAGACCATTTTGGGAACGTTCGACATGTCCGGAGTCATCGTTTTTCATCCGAAAATTGATTTTTTGGACTGTACCAAAAATGATTCAAAATGTCAATTGGATCGTGCCTCATGTTGAATAACCACTTTTTAAACCCTCACAGTGACCAAAATGGCCATTTTTACAGAGTTTTGCTTACTCAAAAGCTTCAATTTTGACCTGTTTCAGTCACAGAAATGACTTTAAACACACTTATTTTAGTTGAAAAAATCATAATTCACATCCAACAGTCATTTAGAGTCAAAAGATTAAATGTTAAAATTTCATCATTATAGACCATTTTGGGAACGTTCGACATGTCCGGAGTCATCGTTTTTCATCCGAAAATCGATTTTTTGGACTGTACCAAAAATGATTCAAAATGTCAATTGGATCATGCCTCATGTTGAATAACCACTTTTTAAACCCTCACAGTGACCAAAATTGCCATTTTTACAGAGTTTTGCTTACTCAAAAGCTTCAATTTTGACCTGTTTCAGTCACAGAAATGACTTTAAACACACTTATTTTAGTTGAAAAAGTCATAATTCACATCCAACAGTCATTTAGAGTCAAAAGATTAAATGTTAAAATTTCATCATTATAGACCATTTTGGGAACGTTCGACATGTCCGGAGTCATCGTTTTTCATCCGAAAATTGATTTTTTGGACTGTACCAAAAATTATTCAAAATGTCAATTGGATCATGCCTCATGTTGAATAACCACTTTTTAAACCCTCACAGTGACCAAAATTGCCATTTTTACAGAGTTTTGCTTACTCAAAAGCTTCAATTTTGACCCGTTTCAGGCACAGAAATGACTTTAAACACACTTATTTTAGTTGAAAAAGTCATAATTCACATCCGACAGTCATTTAGAGTCAAAAGATTAAATGTTAAAATTTCATCATTATAGACCATTTTGGGAACGTTCGACATGTCCGGAGTCATCGTTTTTCATCCGAAAATCGATTTTTTGGACTGTACCAAAAATGATTCAAAATGTCAATTGGATCGTGCCTCATGTTGAATAACCACTTTTTAAACCCTCACAGTGACCAAAATGGCCATTTTTACAGAGTTTTGCTTACTCAAAAGCTTCAATTTTGACCCGTTTCAGTCATAGAAATGACTTTAAACACACTTATTTTAGTTGAAAAAGTCATAATTCACATCCAACAGTCATTTAGAGTCAAAAGATTAAATGTTAAAATTTCATCATTATAGACCATTTTGGGAACGTTCGACATGTCCGGAGTCATCGTTTTTCATCCGAAAATAGATTTTTTGGACTGTACCAAAAATGATTCAAAATGTCAATTGGATCATGCCTCATGTTGAATAACCACTTTTTAAACCCTCACAGTGACCAAAATTGCCATTTTTACAGAGTTTTGCTTACTCAAAAGCTTCAATTTTGACCGGTTTCAGGCACAGAAATGACTTTAAACACACTTATTTTAGTTGAAAAAGTCATAATTCACATCCAACAGTCATTTAGAGTCAAAAGATTAAATGTTAAAATGTCATCATTATAGTCCATTTTGGGAACGTTCGACATGTCCGGAGTCATCGTTTTTCATCGGAAAATTGATTTTTTGGACTGTACCAAAAATGATTCAAAATGTCAATTGGATCATGCCTCATGTTGAATAACCACTTTTTAAACCCTCACAGTGACCAAAATTGCCATTTTTACAGAGTTTTGCTTACTCAAAAGCTTCAATTTTGACCCGTTTCAGGCACAGAAATGACTTTAAACACACTTATTTTAGTTGAAAAAGTCATAATTCACATCCAACAGTCATTTAGAGTCAAAAGATTAAATGTTAAAATTTCATCATTATAGACCATTTTGGGAACGTTCGACATGTCCGGAGTCATCGTTTTTCATCCGAAAATCGATTTTTTGGACTGTACCAAAAATGATTCAAAATGTCAATTGGATCATGCCTCATGTTGAATAACCACTTTTTAAACCCTCACAGTGACCAAAATTGCCATTTTTACAGAGTTTTGCTTACTCAAAAGCTTCAATTTTGACCCGTTTCAGGCACAGAAATGACTTTAAACACACTTATTTTAGTTGAAAAAGTCATAATTCACATCCAACAGTCATTTAGAGTCAAAAGATTAAATGTTAAAATTTCATCATTATAGACCATTTTGGGAACGTTCGACATGTCCGGAGTCATCGTTTTTCATCCGAAAATCGATTTTTTGGACTGTACCAAAAATGATTCAAAATGTCAATTGGATCATGCCTCATGTTGAATAACCACTTTTTAAACCCTCACAGTGACCAAAATTGCCATTTTTACAGAGTTTTGATTACTCAAAAGCTTCAATTTTGACCCGTTTCAGTCACAAAAATTACTTTAAACACACTTATTTTAGTTGAAAAAGTCATAATTCACATCCAACAGTCATTTAGAGTCAAAAGATTAAATGTTAAAATTTCATCATTGTAGACCATTTTGGGAACGTTCGACATGTCCGGAGTCATCGTTTTTCATCCGAAAATTGATTTTTTGGACTGTACCAAAAATGATTCAAAATGTCAATTGGATCATGCCTCATGTTGAATAACCACTTTTTAAACCCTCACAGTGACCAAAATTGCCATTTTTACAGAGTTTTGCTTACTCAAAAGCTTCAATTTTGACCCGTTTCAGGCACAGAAATGACTTTAAACACACTTATTTTAGTTGAAAAAGTCATAATTCACATCCAACAGTCATTTAGAGTCAAAAGATTAAATGTTAAAATTTCATCATTATAGACCATTTTGGGAACGTTCGACATGTCCGGAGTCATCGTTTTTCATCCGAAAATTGATTTTTTGGACTGTACCAAAAATGATTCAAAATGTCAATTGGATCGTGCCTCATGTTGAATAACCACTTTTTAAACCCTCACAGTGACCAAAATGGCCATTTTTACAGAGTTTTGCTTACTCAAAAGCTTCAATTTTGACCTGTTTCAGTCACAGAAATGACTTTAAACACACTTATTTTAGTTGAAAAAATCATAATTCACATCCAACAGTCATTTAGAGTCAAAAGATTAAATGTTAAAATTTCATCATTATAGACCATTTTGGGAACGTTCGACATGTCCGGAGTCATCGTTTTTCATCCGAAAATCGATTTTTTGGACTGTACCAAAAATGATTCAAAATGTCAATTGGATCATGCCTCATGTTGAATAACCACTTTTTAAACCCTCACAGTGACCAAAATTGCCATTTTTACAGAGTTTTGCTTACTCAAAAGCTTCAATTTTGACCTGTTTCAGTCACAGAAATGACTTTAAACACACTTATTTTAGTTGAAAAAGTCATAATTCACATCCAACAGTCATTTAGAGTCAAAAGATTAAATGTTAAAATTTCATCATTATAGACCATTTTGGGAACGTTCGACATGTCCGGAGTCATCGTTTTTCATCCGAAAATTGATTTTTTGGACTGTACCAAAAATTATTCAAAATGTCAATTGGATCATGCCTCATGTTGAATAACCACTTTTTAAACCCTCACAGTGACCAAAATTGCCATTTTTACAGAGTTTTGCTTACTCAAAAGCTTCAATTTTGACCCGTTTCAGGCACAGAAATGACTTTAAACACACTTATTTTAGTTGAAAAAGTCATAATTCACATCCGACAGTCATTTAGAGTCAAAAGATTAAATGTTAAAATTTCATCATTATAGACCATTTTGGGAACGTTCGACATGTCCGGAGTCATCGTTTTTCATCCGAAAATCGATTTTTTGGACTGTACCAAAAATGATTCAAAATGTCAATTGGATCGTGCCTCATGTTGAATAACCACTTTTTAAACCCTCACAGTGACCAAAATGGCCATTTTTACAGAGTTTTGCTTACTCAAAAGCTTCAATTTTGACCCGTTTCAGTCATAGAAATGACTTTAAACACACTTATTTTAGTTGAAAAAGTCATAATTCACATCCAACAGTCATTTAGAGTCAAAAGATTAAATGTTAAAATTTCATCATTATAGACCATTTTGGGAACGTTCGACATGTCCGGAGTCATCGTTTTTCATCCGAAAATAGATTTTTTGGACTGTACCAAAAATGATTCAAAATGTCAATTGGATCATGCCTCATGTTGAATAACCACTTTTTAAACCCTCACAGTGACCAAAATTGCCATTTTTACAGAGTTTTGCTTACTCAAAAGCTTCAATTTTGACCGGTTTCAGGCACAGAAATGACTTTAAACACACTTATTTTAGTTGAAAAAGTCATAATTCACATCCAACAGTCATTTAGAGTCAAAAGATTAAATGTTAAAATGTCATCATTATAGTCCATTTTGGGAACGTTCGACATGTCCGGAGTCATCGTTTTTCATCGGAAAATTGATTTTTTGGACTGTACCAAAAATGATTCAAAATGTCAATTGGATCATGCCTCATGTTGAATAACCACTTTTTAAACCCTCACAGTGACCAAAATTGCCATTTTTACAGAGTTTTGCTTACTCAAAAGCTTCAATTTTGACCCGTTTCAGGCACAGAAATGACTTTAAACACACTTATTTTAGTTGAAAAAGTCATAATTCACATCCAACAGTCATTTAGAGTCAAAAGATTAAATGTTAAAATTTCATCATTATAGACCATTTTGGGAACGTTCGACATGTCCGGAGTCATCGTTTTTCATCCGAAAATCGATTTTTTGGACTGTACCAAAAATGATTCAAAATGTCAATTGGATCATGCCTCATGTTGAATAACCACTTTTTAAACCCTCACAGTGACCAAAATTGCCATTTTTACAGAGTTTTGCTTACTCAAAAGCTTCAATTTTGACCCGTTTCAGGCACAGAAATGACTTTAAACACACTTATTTTAGTTGAAAAAGTCATAATTCACATCCAACAGTCATTTAGAGTCAAAAGATTAAATGTTAAAATTTCATCATTATAGACCATTTTGGGAACGTTCGACATGTCCGGAGTCATCGTTTTTCATCCGAAAATCGATTTTTTGGACTGTACCAAAAATGATTCAAAATGTCAATTGGATCATGCCTCATGTTGAATAACCACTTTTTAAACCCTCACAGTGACCAAAATTGCCATTTTTACAGAGTTTTGATTACTCAAAAGCTTCAATTTTGACCCGTTTCAGTCACAAAAATTACTTTAAACACACTTATTCTAGTTGAAAAAGTCATAATTCACATCCAACAGTCATTTAGAGTCAAAAGATTAAATGTTAAAATTTCATCATTGTAGACCATTTTGGGAACGTTCGACATGTCCGGAGTCATCGTTTTTCATCCGAAAATTGATTTTTTGGACTGTACCAAAAATGATTCAAAATGTCAATTGGATCATGCCTCATGTTGAATAACCACTTTTTAAACCCTCACAGTGACCAAAATTGCCATTTTTACAGAGTTTTGCTTACTCAAAAGCTTCAATTTTGACCCGTTTCAGGCACAGAAATGACTTTAAACACACTTATTTTAGTTGAAAAAGTCATAATTCACATCCAACAGTCATTTAGAGTCAAAAGATTAAATGTTAAAATTTCATCATTATAGACCATTTTGGGGACGTTCGACATGTCCGGAGTCACCGTTTTTCATCCGAAAATTGATTTTTTGGACTGTACCAAAAATGATTCAAAATGTCAATTGGATCGTGCCTCATGTTGAATAACCACTTTTTAAACCCTCACAGTGACCAAAATGGCCATTTTTACAGAGTTTTGCTTACTCAAAAGCTTCAATTTTGACCCGTTTCAGTCACAGAAATGACTTTAAACACACTTATTTTAGTTGAAAAAGTCATAATTCACATCCAACAGTCATTTAGAGTCAAAAGATTAAATGTTAAAATTTCATCATTATAGACCATTTTGGGAACGTTCGACATGTCCGGAGTCATCGTTTTTCATCCGAAAATCGATTTTTTGGACTGTACCAAAAATGATTCAAAATGTCAATTGGATCATGCCTCATGTTGAATAACCACTTTTTAAACCCTCACAGTGACCAAAATTGCCATTTTTACAGAGTTTTGCTTACTCAAAAGCTTCAATTTTGACCTGTTTCAGTCACAGAAATGACTTTAAACACACTTATTTTAGTTGAAAAAGTCATAATTCACATCCAACAGTCATTTAGAGTCAAAAGATTAAATGTTAAAATTTCATCATTATAGACCATTTTGGGAACGTTCGACATGTCCGGAGTCATCGTTTTTCATCCGAAAATTGATTTTTTGGACTGTACCAAAAATTATTCAAAATGTCAATTGGATCATGCCTCATGTTGAATAACCACTTTTTAAACCCTCACAGTGACCAAAATTGCCATTTTTACAGAGTTTTGCTTACTCAAAAGCTTCAATTTTGACCCGTTTCAGGCACAGAAATGACTTTAAACACACTTATTTTAGTTGAAAAAGTCATAATTCACATCCGACAGTCATTTAGAGTCAAAAGATTAAATGTTAAAATTTCATCATTATAGACCATTTTGGGAACGTTCGACATGTCCGGAGTCATCGTTTTTCATCCGAAAATCGATTTTTTGGACTGTACCAAAAATGATTCAAAATGTCAATTAGATCGTGCCTCATGTTGAATAACCACTTTTTAAACCCTCACAGTGACCAAAATGGCCATTTTTACAGAGTTTTGCTTACTCAAAAGCTTCAATTTTGACCCGTTTCAGTCATAGAAATGACTTTAAACACACTTATTTTAGTTGAAAAAGTCATAATTCACATCCAACAGTCATTTAGAGTCAAAAGATTAAATGTTAAAATTTCATCATTATAGACCATTTTGGGAACGTTCGACATGTCCGGAGTCATCGTTT